>NC_133325.1:449470813-449671782 GCF_042186555.1 Aquarana catesbeiana | reverse complement strand
CGGGGGCAATTTATTTAAAAACTAAGATGCATTAAAGCATAAAACAGCAAAATGACAGTGGAAAGAAAGGAAAAACGGTTTAAAATCAATCCGCGCATGCGCGTTGCGCATCAACGTTGTGACCCTACGGCCGTTTCGTCACAACTGACGTCATCAGGGGTACGTGGTTACGCACGCGCATGCGCATTAAATAGCTTGGCATCTCCACTATGAACGGCGCTATTGGGTGGCTCAAACCTGGACTGAATGTTGATAATAGGCTGATCCAAAAGCCCATAAATCAACGATAACGCCCAGTGTAAAGGATAATACAAATCCAAGACGTTGGTTAAACGTACACAAAGTAAAATAAAGAAGAGCCACAAGCAACAGCGCCATCTAGTGGACATTATACAAAAGGCTCACAAGTAGCAACTCAGGCCACCCATAGTGAAGCACTTAACATTATAAAAATCAATTAATTATAATATCATGATGAAGTTAATTGTTAGTCCCAAACAATACTGCATCATCCTTACAAAGGATGCTAATAGTAACATAATTGAGACTAATTAGAAATTTAAAGAATCTAATGTAAATGGGAAATGTATAATAATCAATACAGTTCAAAACCAAAGGAACATTATATTATATATCATACTTCCTAGCAATATAATTCTCCCACTGAACACCTCACAGGGATATCCCCACTATAAAGCCTTGATTAAATTAAATAATCATAGATAAAAATTGTATATGTAGTAATAAGCACCAAACCCACAATCCTAAATGAAGGGCAATAGATATGGTGCTACATACCCAAAAAAAACAGGAAGGGAGGGAAGGAGGGGGGAGGATTGTAGGAGGCTAGACAGAATAACAAATGTAGGGGACCACGTTAAAAGTATAATCCCATAATTATAAGGGGAACAAGATATCCCGAATGGGGCTAATAACAGCAAGAAACCGTATCCCAGAAAAGACATCAACTGTTGTTAATAAAACAGTTGATGTCCCATTCTATATTCAAACCACTAGGGGCATGAGAACCCAACCTATAGATCCAGTTGGTCTCGGCTCTAGAGATGGTTCTCTTCCCATTGCTACCCCGCCAATGGGGAATGTATTTCTCTATGCCTATAAAAGTGGTGCCTGTTGGGTCTCGATTATGTACGAGATCATAGTGTCTGGAGACACTGTGTTTGTCGAAGCCCTGCTTAATATTGGTGATATGTTCACCTAGCCTCACGTGCAATTTTCTAACAGTGCGTCCAACATACTCCAACCCACAGGGGCACCTAAGGAGATAGACGACACATTTAGTGGTACAAGTAATCAATGATTTAATAGGGTATGTCAGGCCCGTATTGACTGAAGTGAACTCAGTCAATCTCCTGTCCTTTACTGTGTTGACCTTACACACTACACACCTTCTACAAGGAGAAAAGCCTTTAAGGTCTCCAAAAAAACTCAAACGCACAGGTGGATCTGGAACATTGGGTGCCAGCATATGTCTAAAACTGGTGGCGCCTCTAAACAGAACCCGTGGTTTTTCTGACAATAGGGGCCCAAGGATCCGGTCATTTTTAATAACTGGCCAATGTTTTTTTATGATCCTTTTTATGGCCCAATGCTGGCTTGAATAGGTGGTAATGAAAGCGAGTCCAAAGTCCTCTCTATCCTCAGCTCGAGGAGGTTTGTCTAATAATAGGTCCCTCCGGTCCCTATTGCCAACCTCTAAGATTAACGAGTCCAGGGTTAAAGAATCATACCCCTTGCTCAGAAATCTAGACTTTAAAATAGATGCTTCCCTATAGAATTGTTCTAGATTAGAACAATTCCGCCTCAATCTTAGGAATTGTCCTTTAGGAACAGCTGTTAACCAGGAACGATGATGACAAGAGTCCAAGGGGATAAAGCTGTTCCTATCGGTTGGCTTGAAGAAAGTAGAGGTGGTGATATTTCCGTTGACAATTTTAATAACCAGATCCAAAAAATGGATCTGAGTTGGGCTAGCTTCATGACTAAGCACTATACCCCTATCATTGTTGTTGAGGCCCGAAAGGTAGGAATCAACCGATGCTTTATCACCATCCCAAATAAATAGGATATCATCGATGAATCTTTTCCACATGACAAGCTGGTCAGGTCTGTCATGTAGAACTACATCTTCCTCCCATTTGGCCATGAAGAGGTTGGCCATACTTGGGGCAAATTTAGCCCCCATGGCCACGCCCTTCACTTGCAAATAATGTGCACCATTGTACCAAAAGTGATTATGCTCCATCGAGAAGTCCAATAGCTCCATCACAAAATTACATTGTGTGATGGAGATATTGGAGTCCCGATAGAGAAAATGCCGTACCGCATCATGTCCCAATTGATGGGAAATCGAAGTATAGAGCGATGCGACATCAGCTGTCACTAGCATGTAGGTGTCTTTCCATTCCACCTCACTCAATGTGTTAAGGACATGTTTCGTATCCTTAAGGAATGAGGGTGTGCCCATCACCAGTGGCTGAAGGTAAAAATCAATGTATTTACCAACCCGTGAGGTAATAGAATCTATGCCACTGATGATGGGCCTCCCCGGGGGGTTCACTAAAGTTTTATGGACCTTGGGCAAAATATATATGACAGGTAAACGGGGAGCCAAGGGAACCAAGTGTTCCTTCTCTTTTTTGTTCAGGATCCCCATGTCGTATCCTTTTTCTATTAATGCACTCAGTTCACGTTTATACGTGGCCATTGGGTCTGATGGCAAGGGACAGTAGGTATCCGTATCCGATAAAATTCTATCCATTTCGTTGGCATAAGAATCTCTATCAAGGATGACAATGGCCCCGCCTTTATCCGCGGGGCGTATGATAATGTCCCTCCTATTGCATAAAGTTTCTAACCCTACTTTAATATTCCGCTGAGCTTGCACTGATCTTAGTTTTAGCTTAGTCAAATCACTCAGCACCAAGTCACGCAAAATACTAATGTTGGGTGCTGTATTGCCTGGCGGGTTGAATAGCGAAGCATTAGACAAACCAGAGTGGACCACTACGGATGCTTCTCTGGTTAATTGTCTGGATGAATTACTCATAATGTACCTTTTAATATTAAGTTTACGTGTGTACTTTTGTACATCAACAAACGTCCATTCGGGATATCTTGTTCCCCTTATAATTATGGGATTATACTTTTAACGTGGTCCCCTACATTTGTTATTCTGTCTAGCCTCCTACAATCCTCCCCCCTCCTTCCCTCCCTTCCTGTTTTTTTTGGGTATGTAGCACCATATCTATTGCCCTTCATTTAGGATTGTGGGTTTGGTGCTTATTACTACATATACAATTTTTATCTATGATTATTTAATTTAATCAAGGCTTTATAGTGGGGATATCCCTGGGAGGTGTTCAGTGGGAGAATTATATTGCTAGGAAGTATGATATATAATATAATGTTCCTTTGGTTTTGAACTGTATTGATTATTATACATTTCCCATTTACATTAGATTCTTTAAATTTCTAATTAGTCTCAATTATGTTACTATTAGCATCCTTTGTAAGGATGATGCAGTATTGTTTGGGACTAACAATTAACTTCATCATGATATTATAATTAATTGATTTTTATAATGTTAAGTGCTTCACTATGGGTGGCCTGAGTTGCTACTTGTGAGCCTTTTGTATAATGTCCACTAGATGGCGCTGTTGCTTGTGGCTCTTCTTTATTTTACTTTGTGTACGTTTAACCAACGTCTTGGATTTGTATTATCCTTTACACTGGGCGTTATCGTTGATTTATGGGCTTTTGGATCAGCCTATTATCAACATTCAGTCCAGGTTTGAGCCACCCAATAGCGCCGTTCATAGTGGAGATGCCAAGCTATTTAATGCGCATGCGCGTGCGTAACCACGTACCCCTGATGACGTCAGTTGTGACGAAACGGCCGTAGGGTCACAACGTTGATGCGCAACGCGCATGCGCGGATTGATTTTAAACCGTTTTTCCTTTCTTTCCACTGTCATTTTGCTGTTTTATGCTTTAATGCATCTTAGTTTTTAAATAAATTGCCCCCGATTTTTTTACAATCTACACTATTGGAGTCCTTGTTTTATTCTCTTCCCCTGGGAATCGTGGCTTATCTGTACCTGAGTGTTTTTGAAAAGGAACATTAAAGGATCCCCTATGAACACATCTCCATACTGCTGTCCTTGTTGCGGTGGGCTGCCGGATTAACGAGGAGAGAGGGAGTTCGGAGGGTCCATTATCCTAGGAGATTTCCACTACTAAGCCTGTTTTGACCCCCCTGAATAAGGGCGGTCACAGGCTTGTCGGTAAGCCTTCATTTTTTCCATTTGGTGGTGGGCCGCACGAAAGGTGGACCAAACATTCCCGAACTCTGCAAAAACATCTCTTCTGGATCTTTTTTGGAATTAACACAGTGTTATTTGGGACACTTTTTAGAACTTTTCTTTTATCACTTATTTGAACTTTATTCGTATTTAAATTTATGCGATTTTTTGGTATTGTATTATTAATTTGATGCTGCACCTTTTTTCACTTCTTATTTTTCCATGATGGTTATCCTGTCTAATTGATGTTCTAGTCACACTAGAGATTGTGCACAATATCTTTGTAGTCACCAGTCACCATAATTATTCAATTCTATATGTCCAGCGCTACACTCACTAGTTTGTATTTTGCTTTTGCCTTATGTCGAGGGTTTAGTGTTTAGCAGCAGGATTTTGGTATATCTTTATTAACTTTTCAAACTTGGTCATTCATATTTCACTTATTTTTAGGTTTTCATATTTATGCACGTAGCGCAGTTCTTTATTTATTTTTAGTTTTTGTATTTTCGATTTCCAGATCTGCAGCTTATACGTATCTCTTCCTTGAAATGGATATATTTGAGTACAGGTCCCAGGTAGTTACGGACACTACGGGTGTTTTTGATGGAAGGGAGGATCTGAGGGACGATTTGGCGGGGTGTTTCCTCAGACTTAAAAACCTTACCATCACGGAAGTACACCTAAGATGGGATATTGCGTATTTAGAGGAATACATAAAAGAGAATATGGTTCCCAGGAGCCTAAGGTGGGAGGTCAACCCCCAGAAGGAGGATAATGAACTAGCGGAGTGGTTCAAGTACTTCAATGAGGCAGGGGTGGGTTTCCTGCAATTCTTGGTGGCTAAAAAGAAACGTAGACTCACTATGCTTGATTTAGAAATTAATGATATCAAGACAAGGCTTACCCCCTTTAAAGATAATCAGGAATATTCTCGTAGATCTGAGGCCTTAAAAACCATACTGATCAAAGAAGAAAGTGAGCAAAAGCAGACAGGGCCGGTACAAGGCAGGGGCGGAAGGGGCACGTGCCCTGGGTGCTACCATTTGCTATAGGGGGGGGGGCGCAGCCTGCAGGTGACGTTCTGCCACGCCCGCCGCCCGCCAATGTGTACAATAATACAACAGTCCAGTGCATTTACAGTCCCCAGCGGCACTGTACAAATTGCCTTTGTGTGCTCCTGCATCCTCCCTTCCCTCAGCACAAACTACACTGTTACAGTTTACTCCCCTATGGAGGAGTGCCGTAGTCCCTGCCAGCGCCGTGACGTCACACACGGCCGGAGGTGAGGTGGGAGGATGCAGAGGAGCGCAGGGAGGCGGGAGCTGTGTCGGCGCGCTGGCACCTCAAGGAGCGAGCGAGCCGTGCTGAGCTGAGCTGAGCTGAGGTGAGGAGAGGAGAGGAGAGGAGCTGAGGAGCTGCTGCCTGCCTAGCTGGCTGGCTGGCTGGCAGGCAGGCTCTAGTAGCTGCTGCTGGATTCAATCTGGAAGGAAGCGAAGGTAGAAGATTGCAGTGCCCGTGTGTGCCACTGCCAGTGTTCTGACTCAGATCTTCAGCAGTGGTGGTCACTGGTCATTAACCTCGCCTCAGCCTCAGATTTATTAATCTGTTTTTAGTGTTTACTTACACAAGTTCAGAACTTCTGAGTCTGAACTTGTGTAAGTAAACACTAAAAAACAGATTAATAAATGGCTGGATTGGGGGAGGGGAGGAGGCTGAGGCGAGGTTAATGACCAATGACCACCGCTGCTGTTTAACCACTTAACAACCGGCCCATAGCCGAATGACGGCTACAGGGCGGTTGCTTAACTCTGGGAGGACGTACTATGACGTCCTCCCAGAATTCCCCTCTCGCAGCGCTGTGGGCTGGATGTGTAGTGCCCACAGCGCTGCTCAGTGACATCCAGCCATCCATCCATGCTCAGCCATCCCTAATGCTCTGCAATGCCCCACAATACTCTGCAATACTCTGCAATGCCCCAGAATACTGTGCAATACTCTGCAATGTCCCACAACACCCCGCAATACTCTGCAATACCCCGCAACACTGTGCAGTACTCTGCAATACCCCGCAATACTCTGCAATACCCCGCAACACTGTGCAGTACTCTGCAATACCCCGCAATACTCTGCAATACCCCACAACACTGTGCAGTACTCTGCAATACCCCACAATACTGTGCAATACCCAGATATACTCTGTGATACTCGGCGATACCCCGCCATACTCTGCAATACCCCGCAACACTGTGCAATACTCTGCAATACCCCACAATACTGTGCAATACTCTGCAACACCCTGCAACACTGTGCAATACTCTGTAATACCCCACAATACTGTGCAATACTGTGCAATACTCTGCAACACCCTGCAACACTGTGCAATACTCTGCAATACCCCACAATACTGTGCAATACTCTGCAATACCCCACAATACTGTGCAATACTCTGCAATACCCCACAATACTGTGCAATACCCTGCAATACCCCACAATACCGTGCAATACCCTGCAATACCCCACAATACTGTGCAATACTCTGCAATACCCCACAATACTGTGCAATACCCTGCAATACCCCACAATACCGTGCAATACCCTGCAATACCCCACAATACCGTGCAATACCCTGCAATACCCCACAATACTGTGCAATACTCTGCAATACCCCACAATACTGTGCAATACTCTGCAATACCCTGCAACACTGTGCAATACTGTGCAATACTCCACAATACTGTGCAATACTCTGCAACACCCTGCAACACTGTGCAATACTCTGCAATACCCCACAATACTGTGCAATACTGTGCAATACTCTGCAACACCCTGCAACACTGTGCAATACTGTGCAATACTCCACAATACTGTGCAATACTCTGCAACACCCTGCAACACTGTGCAATACTCTGCAATACCCCACAATACTGTGCAATACTGTGCAATACTCTGCAACACCCTGCAACACTGTGCAATACTGTGCAATACTCCACAATACTGTGCAATACTCTGCAACACCCTGCAACACTGTGCAATACTCTGCAATACCCCACAATACTGTGCAATACTGTGCAATACTCTGCAACACCCTGCAACACTGTGCAATACTGTGCAATACTCCACAATACTGTGCAATACTCTGCAACACCCTGCAACACTGTGCAATACTCTGCAATACCCCACAATACTGTGCAATACTCTGCAATACCCCACAATACTGTGCAATACCCTGCAATACCCCGCAATACCCCGCAATACCCCGCAATACCCCTAAATACCCCACAATACCCCACAATACCCCGCAATACCCAGCAAATCTCTGCAATACTTTGCAATACCCCGCAATACCATGCAATACCCTGCAATACCCTCTGATACTCGGCGATACCCTGCCGTACTCTGCAATACCCCGCCATACTCTGTAATACCCTGCCATACTCTGCAATACCCCGCCATACTCTGCAATACTCTGTGATACCCAGCCATACCCTTCCATATCCAGCCATAGTCTGCAATACTCGGTGATACCCAGCCATGCTCAGTTATACCCAGCCATGCTCGGCCTCTGTTTGTGGCCAGGCTGTGGAAGTCTCACACATGTGGTATCGCCGTACTCAGGAGGAGTAGGAGAATCTATTTTGGGGTGTCATTTTTGGTATGTACATGTTATGTGTTAGAAATATTGTATAAATGGACAACTTTGTGTTAAAAAAAAAATGCATTTTAACCACTTCCCACCCGCCGGTTGTCATACGACGTCCTTGACTTTGTGCGGGGATATCTGAATGAAAAACGGGGGGGGGGGGCGCAGTTTGCCATCTTCGCCCTGGGCACCAAATGGCCTTGTCCCAGCACTGAAAGCAGAAGAAAAGGAGGAAGTACAATAGGGATGCTAAGGACTATAAAGACAACTTGGTCTTTAAATGGCAGATACCTCCCCCTATTGACCCCTCCACTATTCCCACTAACCATGAGCCACAGCCTCTGGCAGTGACACATGAAGTTAGGGCTCCTGTTTCCAATACTATTTATCATAATCATTCTCAACCCTCTAGAGGGAGAAAGCCACAACGACACCCTAGTCAGTCAAGAAATATGAGAGGGGGCAATAACTCTGTCTCTCGCTCATATCAGCACTCACCTTCATTTTGGAGACAGGAGGGCCGATTTGACTATCAAAGTCGCAATAGTGATCGCTATCATCTTGACCAACACAATTCCAGAGCCGGACGCCGTCAACATAATGACGGACGCGAGCAATATGGTGTCAATATTAACACTGGAAATAGATTTTCACCTTTGTTTAACACTATTGAGGACAATACGGTGGATTTAGGTAGTAATCGTAACAACACTGGTCCTCCTCCAGGCCAACATATGGGAGAAAATCACGCTAGACGGGATTTTCAGTTGGCTGGCAGAGGACGAAACAAAAGGAATGGCGACGCAAGAGAGGGTGCAGAGGGGGGAGGAAGCTTCACCCCAAAAAGGAGGAGAATCTAGATACCAATGGCATTATCAATCTAAGCACCAAAGAGCTTACAACGGATGAACTCATCACTCTCAACAAGGGTTTGAAATTTGTCCCTCCTCGTAATCTGGACAAGTTTCAAACGTTTGTTGATGTACAAAAGTACACACGTAAACTTAATATTAAAAGGTACATTATGAGTAATTCATCCAGACAATTAACCAGAGAAGCATCCGTAGTGGTCCACTCTGGTTTGTCTAATGCTTCGCTATTCAACCCGCCAGGCAATACAGCACCCAACATTAGTATTTTGCGTGACTTGGTGCTGAGTGATTTGACTAAGCTAAAACTAAGATCAGTGCAAGCTCAGCGGAATATTAAAGTAGGGTTAGAAACTTTATGCAATAGGAGGGACATTATCATACGCCCCGCGGATAAAGGCGGGGCCATTGTCATCCTTGATAGAGATTCTTATGCCAACGAAATGGATAGAATTTTATCGGATACGGATACCTACTGTCCCTTGCCATCAGACCCAATGGCCACGTATAAACGTGAACTGAGTGCATTAATAGAAAAAGGATACGACATGGGGATCCTGAACAAAAAAGAGAAGGAACACTTGGTTCCCTTGGCTCCCCGTTTACCTGTCATATATATTTTGCCCAAGGTCCATAAAACTTTAGTGAACCCCCCGGGGAGGCCCATCATCAGTGGCATAGATTCTATTACCTCACGGGTTGGTAAATACATTGATTTTTACCTTCAGCCACTGGTGATGGGCACACCCTCATTCCTTAAGGATACGAAACATGTCCTTAACACATTGAGTGAGGTGGAATGGAAAGACACCTACACGCTAGTGACAGCTGATGTCGCATCGCTCTATACTTCGATTTCCCATCAATTGGGACATGATGCGGTACGGCATTTTCTCTATCGGGACTCCAATATCTCCATCACACAATGTAATTTTGTGATGGAGCTATTGGACTTCTCGATGGAGCATAATCACTTTTGGTACAATGGTGCACATTATTTGCAAGTGAAGGGCGTGGCCATGGGGGCTAAATTTGCCCCAAGTATGGCCAACCTCTTCATGGCCAAATGGGAGGAAGATGTAGTTCTACATGACAGACCTGACCAGCTTGTCATGTGGAAAAGATTCATCGATGATATCCTATTTATTTGGGATGGTGATAAAGCATCGGTTGATTCCTACCTTTCGGGCCTCAACAACAATGATAGGGGTATAGTGCTTAGTCATGAAGCTAGCCCAACTCAGATCCATTTTTTGGATCTGGTTATTAAAATTGTCAACGGAAATATCACCACCTCTACTTTCTTCAAGCCAACCGATAGGAACAGCTTTATCCCCTTGGACTCTTGTCATCATCGTTCCTGGTTAACAGCTGTTCCTAAAGGACAATTCCTAAGATTGAGGCGGAATTGTTCTAATCTAGAACAATTCTATAGGGAAGCATCTATTTTAAAGTCTAGATTTCTGAGCAAGGGGTATGATTCTTTAACCCTGGACTCGTTAATCTTAGAGGTTGGCAATAGGGACCGGAGGGACCTATTATTAGACAAACCTCCTCGAGCTGAGGATAGAGAGGACTTTGGACTCGCTTTCATTACCACCTATTCAAGCCAGCATTGGGCCATAAAAAGGATCATAAAAAAACATTGGCCAGTTATTAAAAATGACCGGATCCTTGGGCCCCTATTGTCAGAAAAACCACGGGTTCTGTTTAGAGGCGCCACCAGTTTTAGACATATGCTGGCACCCAATGTTCCAGATCCACCTGTGCGTTTGAGTTTTTTTGGAGACCTTAAAGGCTTTTCTCCTTGTAGAAGGTGTGTAGTGTGTAAGGTCAACACAGTAAAGGACAGGAGATTGACTGAGTTCACTTCAGTCAATACGGGCCTGACATACCCTATTAAATCATTGATTACTTGTACCACTAAATGTGTCGTCTATCTCCTTAGGTGCCCCTGTGGGTTGGAGTATGTTGGACGCACTGTTAGAAAATTGCACGTGAGGCTAGGTGAACATATCACCAATATTAAGCAGGGCTTCGACAAACACAGTGTCTCCAGACACTATGATCTCGTACATAATCGAGACCCAACAGGCACCACTTTTATAGGCATAGAGAAATACATTCCCCATTGGCGGGGTAGCAATGGGAAGAGAACCATCTCTAGAGCCGAGACCAACTGGATCTATAGGTTGGGTTCTCATGCCCCTAGTGGTTTGAATATAGAATGGGACATCAACTGTTTTATTAACAACAGTTGATGTCTTTTCTGGGATACGGTTTCTTGCTGTTATTAGCCCCATTCGGGATATCTTGTTCCCCTTATAATTATGGGATTATACTTTTAACGTGGTCCCCTACATTTGTTATTCTGTCTAGCCTCCTACAATCCTCCCCCCTCCTTCCCTCCCTTCCTGTTTTTTTTGGGTATGTAGCACCATATCTATTGCCCTTCATTTAGGATTGTGGGTTTGGTGCTTATTACTACATATACAATTTTTATCTATGATTATTTAATTTAATCAAGGCTTTATAGTGGGGATATCCCTGTGAGGTGTTCAGTGGGAGAATTATATTGCTAGGAAGTATGATATATAATATAATGTTCCTTTGGTTTTGAACTGTATTGATTATTATACATTTCCCATTTACATTAGATTCTTTAAATTTCTAATTAGTCTCAATTATGTTACTATTAGCATCCTTTGTAAGGATGATGCAGTATTGTTTGGGACTAACAATTAACTTCATCATGATATTATAATTAATTGATTTTTATAATGTTAAGTGCTTCACTATGGGTGGCCTGAGTTGCTACTTGTGAGCCTTTTGTATAATGTCCACTAGATGGCGCTGTTGCTTGTGGCTCTTCTTTATTTTACTTTGTGTACGTTTAACCAACGTCTTGGATTTGTATTATCCTTTACACTGGGCGTTATCGTTGATTTATGGGCTTTTGGATCAGCCTATTATCAACATTCAGTCCAGGTTTGAGCCACCCAATAGCGCCGTTCATAGTGGAGATGCCAAGCTATTTAATGCGCATGCGCGTGCGTAACCACGTACCCCTGATGACGTCAGTTGTGACGAAACGGCCGTAGGGTCACAACGTTGATGCGCAACGCGCATGCGCGGATTGATTTTAAACCGTTTTTCCTTTCTTTCCACTGTCATTTTGCTGTTTTATGCTTTAATGCATCTTAGTTTTTAAATAAATTGCCCCCGATTTTTTTACAATCTACACTATTGGAGTCCTTGTTTTATTCTCTTCCCCTGGGAATCGTGGCTTATCTGTACCTGAGTGTTTTTGAAAAGGAACATTAAAGGATCCCCTATGAACACATCTCCATACTGCTGTCCTTGTTGCGGTGGGCTGCCGGATTAACGAGGAGAGAGGGAGTTCGGAGGGTCCATTATCCTAAGAGATTTCCACTACTAAGCCTGTTTTGACCCCCCTGAATAAGGGCGGTCGCAGGCTTGTCGGTAAGCCTTCATTTTTTCCATTTGGTGGTGGGCCGCACGAAAGGTGGACCAAACATTCCCGAACTCTGCAAAAACATCTCTTCTGGATCTTTTTTGGAATTAACACAGTGTTATTTGGGACACTTTTTAGAACTTTTCTTTTATCACTTATTTGAACTTTATTCGTATTTAAATTTATGCGATTTTTTGGTATTGTATTATTAATTTGATGCTGCACCTTTTTTCACTTCTTATTTTTCCATGATGGTTATCCTGTCTAATTGATGTTCTAGTCACACTAGAGATTGTGCACAATATCTTTGTAGTCACCAGTCACCATAATTATTCAATTCTATATGTCCAGCGCTACACTCACTAGTTTGTAAATGCATGAATGCATGGTTATAAAACTGGTATGGACAGAGAGACTACGGGGCAATGTAGAATGATATAGTATTACATGTGTATAAAAACAATGTAACAAACCCAATGGGTGTCAGGAAAGTAAAAAAGTTGTACCTCAATAGGAGTGAAAAACATCCAATGGTTGTCAGTTTGTTCTTAGAGATGTGACTGCTCTATCCAATCGCCAAGTAATAAATCAGAATCCCAACCGTGCTGAACGTCCAGATATACCCACAAGACCCCGAAGGCTACACCCCCAGCGTCATGTACGGGTGGTGACGCATGGGCGTCCAAAAGACATCCACCATCAAAGGGGGGTGCACAGATGCAACAATCACCCAACCGTCCGGGATGACCCACACAGCCCACACCTGAGTTACCTCAGGGAGACGTCAGTGTATGGGCGTGGAAAACATGGCGCCGATGTGCAGGTGGCCACCCCCATCACAGACAGGAGAGGACAGCAAGAGATCAAGAACAGAGCTCCCCTATGCACATCGCAGCCCCCGAGCTGGATGGAAACCACTGCCACAAAAGACCACCAGCGAAAGGGGAACAGCTCAGCTCAGCAAGGCCCCCTGGGAGCAGTATGCAAATATAACTGGCCAAAGAGTGATAACACACTAGATGTAATATGGACAAAGGCTAATGGTAACAACAGACCAGTGTGTGGGCTGAATTGGTGTCTTCCTCCCGGGTTCAATCAAAAAAAGGAAGATTAAGGTCTGGTGTGACCCCTCTGACACCTCCATCCCTAATAGTGCACAAAAAAACAAGAAAAATAGCCCTGGGACTTTAGATGAGGTGAGAGAGGTTTAGCCAATGTCCACAATGAACACTGAGACAAAATCAATTTATTCATTTCAAAATGTTATGTAACTGAGCGGTAACAACAATGATTGTGAGTTACCAGGCATAATAGCCAATGTACACAACACAGATGAACGTAAATATACAAAGATTTATTACAAATGTTATACATCAATGAGCAACAATAAAACTTGAAAATTGCTGGGTCAGTAAGTACACATACAAAATAAGATGATAAAATGTACATACATGTGGACAGGGAAGTATGTAAACATAATGCAGACATCAATAATACCCAGCATGTACCGGCATAAAATAAGCATCAATAAAGCCCTATGCATTTCGCGAGACCCTGCTCGCTCTTCAGGGGCGGATGCATGAATGTTGTATCTGCAATGTAAGTAATAAGATCAATAAATGTATGTGGTTGGTAAATGGGGGCAGATGGAATGGTTAGCAAGAGAGGCCTGATGCAGAGACCTCATACTTACCGGAGTCTGAGATGAATCTCCAAACGCTGGATATCGAGATGGCAGCAGTGTAATGCATCCAGCTCAGGAGCTGAGGAGGCGGAACAAAACAAGGCCACAATAGGGGAACATCCGGAGGATCAGCACGGACTGGGTAGGGGTATTTCTCACTGCGGTCTCCACTTAGCCCCTTAACATTGTGTCTGGAAAATGTCTGCAAGGATGCATATATATCAGAGGGCATCATAACTGCAAAATGAACTTATTGTATAGGGTTCTAAGCTTTAATTTATATATACATAAAGATGTAAGTGAGTGAATTAAGGTTATAAGAGTATCTTGGTATGAACAAGCTAACTGAGATATGGAATATAGTAAATGCATGAATGCATGGTTATAAAACTGGTATGGGCAGAGAGACTACGGGGCAATGTAGAATGATACAGTATTACATGTGTATAAAAACAATGTAACAAACCCAATGGGTGTCAGGAAAGTAAAAAAGTTGTACCTCAATAGGAGTGAAAAACATCCAATGGTTGTCAGTTTGTTCTTAGAGATGTGACCGCTCTATCCAATCGCCAAGTAATAAATCAGAATCCCAACCGTGCTGAACGTCCAGATATACCCACAAGACCCCGAAGGCCTCTCTTGCTAACCATTCCATCTGCCCCCATTTACCAACCACATACATTTATTGATCTTATTACTTACATTGCAGATACAACATTCATGCATCCGCCCCTGAAGAGCGAGCAGGGTCTCGCGAAATGCATAGGGCTTTAATGATGCTTATTTTATGCCGGTACATGCTGGGTATTATTGATGTCTGCATTATGTTTACATACTTCCCTGTCCACATGTATGTACATTTTATCATCTTATTTTGTATGTGTACTTACTGACCCAGCAATTTTCAAGTTTTATTGTTGCTCATTGATGTATAACATTTGTAATAAATCTTTGTATATTTACGTTCATCTGTGTTGTGTACATTGGCTATTATGCCTGGTAACTCACAATCATTGTTGTTACCGCTCAGTTACATAACATTTTGAAATGAATAAATTGATTTTGTCTCAGTGTTCATTGTGGACATTGGCTAAACCTCTCTCACCTCATCTAAAGTCCCAGGGCTATTTTTCTTGTTTTTTTGTGCACTATTAGGGATGGAGGTGTCAGAGGGGTCACACCAGACCTTAATCTTCCTTTTTTTCAGTCTGGTCTGACAAACGATGCAGTCTCTTGTATGACCACAGCCTGGGGACTCAGATGTCATCTACTGCTTTCCGGAACTCTGGGACTTCTGGACCAGACTGCACTCCATTAGATTATGCACTCCTCAGGTCACCAATTTTGCTTGCAAATAGTTGATGTGTGCCCTGAGGGCCAAAGGCTTCACCCATTTCAGCTGTTTCTCCAGTGTTGCCTCCCTCTTTGTTTAGTTGTGAGCCCTTAATAAAGGAATTTTTTGTTCAATTATACTTGCCTATGTGTGTTTTCCTTCAAAAAGGACAGTTTGTTTGTGAGTAGGCAGGTACATTTCAAAAATACAATGTGAAATTAACAAGAGACACCAACACCAAACAATCTCCTACAGATTAAATAATACAAGATATCAATGGTGTTGTGGTAACTTGACACACAAAACACACACAAAAATATTATAGAGTAAAACACAACAAAAACAACAATAAAAACACAGCCTTGAAAAAAAAAACAAACCCCCCAAAAAATACAAAACCATCCTGGAATAAAACAAAAAAAATTTAAAAACAACACAAAACAAATTTGGCCAGATGTGAGAAATCTAAATATATTGAGGGAATCACAATAAATAATAAAGAAAGAAGTTTGTGAGAAGTCTGTGTGAATATGAGCAGCAAAACTACTTCATTCTTCTCACATTATAAAGAAGAAGAGAGTGCGCTGCATTAAACTATTTTTGACATTGCAGCGAAAGTGCTGTATCCATTCCGAACGCTAATTTTACCAGACCGAGACGGAACAGAAAATTATATAGCCTGCTCTCAAACTTTGTGTGTCAGAAAATCCGATGGAAAATGTCCGATGGAACCCACACACGGTCGGAATGTCCGACAACACGCTCTGATCTGACATTTCCATTGGAAAATCCGACCGTGTGTACGGGGCGTTACAGTGTTGTGGCAACACCACCACCGCCAAAGGCCCAGTTTTTCTGCCACTGTTCAACAGGTGCATGTGATTACAATTCTTGATCCAATATATTTCACAGCAGGGCCCGTTCCAGCTCCCACCAAGAGTAACTGTGAGGACTTACAGTGTTGTGGCAACACCACCACCACCACCAAAGGCCCAATTTTTCTGCCCCTGTTCAACAGGTGCATGTAATTACAATTCTTGATCTAATATTTCACAGCAGGGCCAGTTTCTGCGCCCACCAAGAGTAACTGTGAGGACTTACAGTGTTGTGGCACCAACACCACCACCACCACCACCAAAGGCCCAATTTTTCTGACCCTGTTCAACAGGGGCATGTAATTACAATTCTTGATCTAATATTTCACAGCAGAGCCCGTTCCTGTGCCCACCAAGAGTAACTGTGAGGGCTTACAGTGTTGTGACAACACCAACACCTAAGACCACAATTTCTGCAGAGTATATAGGGCAGGCCCCTACTTTCAAACATCCAACGTACAAACGACTTCTGCTTGCAAACGGAAGGAGACAACAGGAAGTGAGATGAAATCTACTCCTAGGAAGGGAAATTCTCTCCTGTAAGAGTTAATATGGGAAAAACGTGTCTCCTCTCCACTGATGCTTTAACACCAATCCTTCTTTCACTAAAAACCCCAAATTGTCAAAAAACATTTGTCATCGGGACAGAAAGTGAGGTGAAATCTTCTGAAGAGGTGCACAGACAGCAAAACAAATGTCACAGGGGTGATAACTCTTCCCTATGTTTTCCAAAAAGCTTAAAAACAGATTTTTTGGCTGGAGCTACACTTTAAAAATGTACCAGTTCAAAATTACAAACAGATTCTACTTAACAACAAACCTACAGTCCCTGTCTTTTTTGCACCGCCTGTATACTGCTGTTCAGATTATATAGGGCCTGTGGGCCCCACGCCTTTCCTCTTTTTAATTTGGGTGCGGGGTTCCCCTTAATATCCATACAAGACCCAAAGGGCCTGGTTATGGCCCCAAAGGGCCTGCCGTTTGTCTCACTGATTTTCATCCATATTGCCGGGACCTGACATTACGTTAAAGCCGCAAGCAGGGGGCGTGGCTTGGCGCATGGAGAGAGCGGCCACATCTTCCTGGAGCTCCCGCACCTGCCGGACATTCCACGGCTCGCAGAGCTTCATCAAGCCGGATCAGAGGTCTGTGATGGGGAAGAGGGGTGGAGGAGACTCTCAGCATTCCCTAGAACCGCACACAGAGGGGGAAATCGATCGTTTTTTCACCCGTTTAGAGCCGAATCACCGGGGCCCCCCTCATCCAAGATGGCGCCGACCCACGCTTCAGGCTCACAGGCAGCCTCGCAGGGGGCTACCTCACAAAGATCCACACCAAGTGCGAGAACTAGGCAGCGCAACAGATCCCCAGCAGATTCTGAGAATGAATCAGTCAGATCAGCCTGCCATTCCCCAGAATTGCACAGGTCATTTAATAGCTGGAACATGGAGGCCTATATCAAAGCCCTCCCAAACAAACATGACTTTGAGGCCTGTGTGCAGAGGATGGAGCGTTCATATAAACAGGAGATTGCAGAGCTGCGCAGGGATGTCACTAACAGACTGGAGGATGTGGAGCACACTGTGGAAGAAACTGTCACCGCCTTGCAGTCTCATGAAAACATTCTTCATGAACATACTCTACAAATACAGCAATTAATATACCACCAAGACGACCAAGAGAACAGGGCAGGCGTAACAACATACGCATACGTGGCCTCCCGGAGTCGATCGATACTAAAGATCTGGCCCCTGCAGTCATTGCCATATTCAACGATTTAATACAGAAAGACAAAGACGCCCCTCTGGAGTTGGATCGGGTACACAGAGCTTTGGGGCCCAAAACCCTAATATAGAGCATCCCAGAGACGTTATTTGCAGAGTTCATTTCTTCGCGATCAAAGAAGCTATAATGCAAGCCGCACGCATGCAAGACGCCATCTACTTCAATGGCACCCAAATATTCCTACTCCCGGACATCTCTAAGCTGACTCTTGATATGCGTCGGGCTCTGAAACCCCTTACAGGAGCCCTGCAAGCCAAACATATCAAATACCGCTGGGGTTTCCCGTTCAGTTTATCCGCATCTCATGAAGGGAAGTCGGCATTTTTCCGCACTTTGGGTGACCTACCAAAGTTCCTTGGAACTTTTGAACTTCCTCAAATCGCTTTGCCAGATTGGCCACTCCACGCAGCAACCCCTGGATTTCAACCCCCTGCCGGATGGCACAAACAATCCAGGAAGAATAAACGTCCCAAATCTGATCCCACCAAATCATCGGCTGGATGACTTTATCAAGTCCTCTTTTTGGACTGCTTACCATTGTTTTTTTTCCCTCTTCCATAGGACTTGGATCCTTGGAGTTGCCCGGTTATCCAGATATGTTGGGACTTAGAGCATCTATGTCATTATAACACTTTACAGTTTTTTTTTTTCTTCTTTGCAGGTTTTGATAATCTTATGGGATGTGTGTTGATTTCATATAAGAGATCCATATATGTTGGTGCTCGATTGTTCTACCCCTTATCGCATTCCTCCCCCTCCTCCCCTCCCCCATCGCACCTCATACAAAGTATGTTTGAATCTAATCTTATGTTGAAGCCAGATAAAGGTTCCTTCTTATTAATAAGTGGGGGCACCTGTGGCGTTTTACCCTACGGTGCTTACTAAACGGAGTTAGATAAAATTTAATATATTGAGATGGGCCTTGAGCCGAACCGTTATTATAATGACCCTGATGCGGGTGCGGTCCCCTCCGTGCGTGAACCTCGTACCCCCCTTAGGATTTTCAGCTTCTATTTTGGTATTGGCTGATTTGTTGATTACAACACCTTAGTTTGGCCCTTAAGGCCTAAGCTCTTTTCTTCTCTCTCTTTACTCTCTTTTCTTTACCCTTTCCACTTAACTTTCGGATGCTCTCCACCAGAGGGCGTCTATACCTCCCAATAATCTCCCCTTCTTCTCTCTCCTCTCCTGAGACAGCGGGCCTCGCCTACCTCCAGTATAATGTCTTTCCCTTTTTGCCCCTCTTATGACAATGCAACCCACCCTCAAGGTCGCCTCTTTAAATTGTAGGGGCTTCAATACCCCCGGAAAAAGGAGACAAATATTATATCATTTTCATAAACTCCGTACGCAAATTCTCCTCCTCCAGGAAACCCATTTTAGGTCTGACGCCGTCCCGCAATTACTTTATAGGCAATACCCTACCTGGTTTCACAGTACCAACCCATCTGCCAAATCCAAAGGGGTTTCCATTGCATTTCACACTACATTTACACCAGTTGTGTTAGACTCTTATGTTGATCCTCATGGGAGATATATCTTCCTTAAACTGTCATATATGAACATGATCTATACTATTATTAATATTTATTCTCCAAACCAGGACCAGCAACAATTTTTATCTACGGTGATGTCACGCCTGAAACGTTTCAGCACGACCAACATGATCCTGGGAGGGGACCTTAATGCAGCCCTGATACCTCGTCTCGATACCTCCACCGGTAAGTCCTCACTCTCCCCGGCTTCTCTGACCAAAATGCGAAAACTTCTCTCTGACCTTTCCTTGGTGGATGTATGGAGAGCCCTTCATCCTACCACCAAAGACTACACATACTACTCCCCTGCACATACATCTTATAGCAGACTAGATTATATCTTCGTCTCCCAATCCTTACTTGACTACAAACCAGACACCTCAATAGGCCTCACTTTGTGGTCAGACCACGCGCCTATTCACCTAAGCTTAGGGAAGATCCCGACGTACAAAACAAGAACCTCTTGGAGACTGAACCAGGGCCGGATTAACATAGGGGCTGGTGGAGCTGCAGCTCCAGGCCCCTCCCTCAATATAGGCCCATAGCAGTGGCTTCTGAATATCTGTGTGCCTTCCTGAAGGAAGAAGAGCCCTCTGTGCACACATGGAGGAGACAAGAGTTAGTCAGTGCAGCCCAGTCTTGTCTCTACCGATGCCTGACTCCTATCACAGGATCTGTTACATTCACACAGATCCTCCTATCCTCCTCAGTGTCTGGGAGCTGTCTGGGGGAGGGGCGCTGATGTCCTAACCATCAGGAGCCCGGGAGGAAGGACATCTCCCATGCTGTTGTTGAGATAAGGTTAGTACATTTGTTAGGGAGGTGTTTTATTGTGCTAGGGGAAAGACTGCTGCTTCCCCCCATGTAATGTGCTCTCTTGTGCCCAGTGCCCACCATGTCATGTCATGTGCATTGCAGTGCCCCCCCATGTAATGTGCTGTGCCCACCATGTCATGTCATGTGCATTGCAGTGCCCTCCATGTAATGTGCTGTGCCCACCATGTCATGTCATGTGCATTGCAGTGCCCTCCATGTAATGTGCTGTGCCCACCATGTCATGTCATGTGCATTGCAGTGCCCCCCATGTAATGTGCTGTGCCCACCATGTCATGTCATGTGCATTGCAGTGCCCCCCATGTAATGTGCTGTGCCCACCATGTCATGTCATGTGCATTGCAGTGCCCTCCATGTAATGTGCTGTGCCCACCATGTCATGTCATGTGCATTGCAGTGCCCTCCATGTAATGTGCTGTGCCCACCATGTCATGTCATGTGCATTGCAGTGCCCTCCATGTAATGTGCTGTGCCCACCATGTCATGTGCTGTGCATTGCAGTGCCCCCATGTAATGTGCTGTGCCCACCATGTCATGTCATGTGCATTGCAGTGCCCCCATGTAATGTGCTGTGCCCACCATGTCATGTCATGTGCATTGCAGTGCCCCCATGTAATGTGCTGTGCCCACACTGTCATGTGCTGTACATTGCAGTGCCCCCATGTAATGTGCTGTGCCCACTATGTCATGTGCTGTACATTGCAGTGCCCCCCATGTAATGTTCTGTGCCCACCATGTCATGTCATGTGCATTGAAGTGCCCCCATGTAATGTGCTGTGCCCACCATGTAATGTGCTGTGCCCAGTATGTCATTTGCTGTGCATTGCAGTGCTCACTATGTAATGTGCTGTACATTGCAGTGCCCACCATGTCATGTGCTGTACATTGCAGTGCCCCCCACCATGTCATGTGCTGTACATTGCAGTGCCCCCCACCATGTCATGTGCTGTACATTGCAGTGCCCACCATGTCATGTGCTGTACATTGCAGTGCCCACCATGTCATGTGCTGTACATTGCAGTGCCCACCATGTCATATGCAGTTCCCACCATGTCATGTGCTGTGCCCACCCTGCCATGTGTTGTGCCCAGCATGTAGTGTGTTGTGCCCACTTTGCAATGTGCTGGGCTGTTCAGCAGTGCCCACCATGTCATGTGCAGTTCCTAACATGTAATGTGCAGTTGCATTGCCCACCATGAAATGTGTTGTGCCATTCAGTGCCCACCATGTAATGTGTTGTGCCATTCAGTGCCCACCATGTAATGCGCTGTGCCATGCAGTGCCCACCATGTAATGCGCTGTACCCACCATGTAATGTGCTGTGCCATGCAGTGCCAACCGTGTCATGTGCAGTGCCCACCATGTAAATTACTGTGCAGTGCCCACCCTGTCGTGCTGTGTTGTGCCCACCATGTCATGTGCTGCGCCATGCAGTGCTTACCATGTAATGTGCTGTACATTGTCCACCATGGCATGTGCCGTGCAGTACCCACAATGGAATGCGCTATGCAGGGCTCACCATGTCATGTGCGGTGTCCACCAATTAATGTGCTGTGCTCACAATGTAATGTGCTGTGCTGTGTCATGCAGTGCCCACCATATAATGTGGTGTCATGCAGTGCCCACCTTGTCATGTGCAGTAACCACCATATAATATGCTGTGCCCACCTTATAATGTGCTGTGCAGTGCCCACTTGTAACGTGCAGTGCCCACCATGTAATGTGCTCAGCTGTGCCCGCCATGTCAAGTGCTGTGCCCACCATATAAGGTCCTGTGCCCACCGTGTGCATGTGCTGTGTTGTGCCCACCATGCAATGTGTTGTGCAGTGCCAACCATGTCATGTGCTGTGCCCACCATATAATGTACTGTGCCTACCTTGTAATGTGCTGTATTGGGCAGTGCCAACAGTGTAATGTGCTGTGCCCGCCATGTAATGTGCTGTGCTTCGCCCACCATTAAATGTTGTATCCATGTATCCACCATGTAATGTGTAGTGCCAACCCATGTAATGTACTGTGCTATACACCCCCCCCCCCGTGTAATGTACTATGCCCCCCCTCTCTCTCTTTCACCCTGTTCTCTCTCTCGCCCCCTTCATCCCCCTCTTTCCTACCACCCTCTCTCTCTTTCACCCTCTCTCTATTCCCCTTTTTCTCACCTCCTCTCTCTCGTCCCCCTCTCTCTCATTCAACGCCTTTCTCTCTCTTTTCCCGTCCCTTTCATCCCCTCTTTTTTCAGTCCCCCATCTCGCTATCACCCCCCTCTCTCTCTCTTTAATTTAATTCAACAAAAAAAATGTTTGCGTTTTCATTTTATTTATTATCATAAAAAGGCCCACCAAAATCCTTAGCACCAGACCCATGTTGCTCTTAATCTGGCCCTGGACTGAACGATAACTTGTTATTTGACTCAGTCTGTACCCAAGATATCATACAGACCATTAAACATTTTGTAACTGACCATGCACATGATGACACAAACCCCCTCACGAAATGGGAAGCGCTTAAATGCGTCCTTAGAGGCAAATTCATTCAACATGGTTCTAGACTGAAACGGGAACGCACAGCAGACATAACACGCCTCCTTGCCACCAAGACACACATAAACACAACCTCGACTCATCCACCCAGCTAGAACTGATTACCGCCAGGAAAGACCTCTTGCAAATTTTTGCAGAAAGGTCACTAGTGGCTAGAAGCAAGGGGAAATTCGTTCACTACTCCCAAGCCAATAAATGCGGGAGACATCTAGCAAATTCACTGCATCCTCGTCAGATACGAAGCCCCATCCCATTTATTAACTCTACCACTAAAGGGAAAATAATGAATAATACAGCCATAGCTGAAGAATTCCGTCACTACTACGCGAAACTATACAATCTATCTCCACAGACATCACCATTTAAATCCCATGCCAGTACCCTCCCGCAGGACCTTTCTTCATACATTGAGGAGACTGCTCTCCCCACTATTCCATCCTCCGATTCAGAGGAACTGGAGTCCACTCTGTCAGAGACTGACTTCACACAAGCTATAAAGCTCCTTAAAAATGGCAAGAGCCCAGGCCCAGATGGGTTTTCCCCTCACTTCTATAAAACGTTCCCCTCGCTGCTCTCGCCCCTTTTGGCGAAAGCCTTTTCAAGCCTAGACGAGAAGATATCCCCCTCCTCACCTCTTCTTCAAGCCCAAATTGTAGTTATCCCAAAATCAGGTAAAGACCCCTCTTTATGCCCGAACTATAGACCGATATCTCTTTTAAACATAGACCTCAAACTGTTCACCAAAATTCTTGCAAATCGCCTCTCACCCTTCCTACCCAAGATCATACATAAAGACCAAGTGGGGTTTGTCCCTGGCCGTGAAGCCAGGGACAATACTACCAAAACCATACACTTAATAACACATGCTCATCGTAGCAACACCCCAACTTGCCTCCTCTCCTGTGATGCAGAGAAGGCCTTTGATAGGGTTAGTTGGTCCTTTTTACATTCCACCCTTACACAAATTGGATTAGGCCCTAGAATGCTAGCACGCATAATGTCCCTTTACTCCTGCCCTTCAGCCACTATCCTGGTCAACGGTACACAATCCGAAAAACTAACGATTTCCAACGGCACCAGACAGGGCTGTCCACTATCCCCTCTCTTGTTTGCTCTAGTAATTGAACACCTCGCCCAAGCTATAAGGTCAAACCCAAATATACATGGTGTCACGGAACGCCCCACACTCCGCTTGAGTGCTTCCGTCATATACCGCTTCCTAAGTTCTGGAACAGGAGTCCAATGGATCTGGCCATAGGAACCCCAAGAACTAGACAACACCAGTCTTGGAGTACATCAGAACTGCCTTTATTTTGAGATCTCACAGACCTTTATACAGCAGGGATGACTCAAAGCTAACCTAATTAACATGACCTAATTTACTACAAAATATACCCAGACCAGATGACAGTCTTGTGGGCACCGAGCTTCACACATTAATACAATTAACAATACAAACAACAATCTCCCCCCTCCTCAGCCTAGACCATTCGTCTATTAGCCAGTGCTGGTGGCTAATGTGATCAGCTCTCTCAATTAACATAAACACATGTTGATAACACCAGCATCTCCTCACAGGATGTGTCCCAGCAGAATGAATCAGTCTTATCAGCAGGGGGCTGCTGGAGGAATCCCCCCTCCCTCTTCAGGGACACAAATATACAGTAAGGAGTCCCCATACAATATATACATGACTGAGTCCGATTAATACAGTTCAGACTGGATTTCTCATTCACCTCAAATGCTAGGGCCCATAATCGGTGGGCAACAGGCTTGCACACAGTCCTCTCCAACAGCCTCCGCTCTGGCCATGTCCGTGACATTTCTCCCCTTTCGGCAGGAGACTAACACAGGAGGAGACCCCAGACGGGTTGACTCCGAAGTTAGTCCACAGCTCCAGTCCTCTACTGCCTGTACCCACACAGTATCCCAAACAAATAATCCCAAACAGTGCATTACTCACCCAGCCATCCTCTGCCTCTCTCAGAGAACATATCTGCCGCTGGGGAGAGGCCTGGACTGGCCCTTCTCCCTGGAATCCTTTCTGCCGCTGGAGAGAAGACAGGGGGACTGGGCTCACTCCAACCTGCTGTTGGGGATCTGGGCCGACTGCCCAGCATTCCTGGGGTATACAGGTGGGGACTGAAGCCCCATCAACCGACACCAGATCAAGCTGCAGTTGTGAGGTGATGACTGCATTCTCTCCTTGGATCCTGATCTGCAGCTCGCGATAGACTGCCACCTCCTCACCTTGGGCCTCCACAATTGCTGCAGGTGTTGGGCAGAGGTCTTGGACCCTCTGTCCGGTTGCCAGCACTTCTGCTGGGGGTTTGCCAGGTGGTTCCTCCTCTACAGAAACGTCTATTAAATCCCCAGTCTCTGGAATTGGTAAAAGTGTGGGACAGAGGTCTTGGACCCTCTGTTCAGTTACCAGATCTTCAGCTGGAGAAGTTTGTTTTAACTCCATAGATGCTGCTGGCAGAAAATCACATGTCCCTGTCAGTGTTGCGGGAGAAAGGCTGACTACCTCTTCTCTCAGGAAGGCTGAAGCCACTGTTGGTGCTGGGCAGAACACAGTGAACTTTGGCCCTGATAGCAGCTCTTCTGCTGGAGGCTCATCAGGTTGTTCTTCCTCAGCAGAAAAGTCTATTAAATCCTCTACCTCTATAACTGGTGTCTGTGGATAGAGGTTCACCATCTCCTGTCCGTGGAACTCAGAAGATGCCATCAGTGCTGAGCAGAGCGCAATGAAGTTTGGCCCTAATCCCAACTCTTCTGCTGGGGGCTCACCCGATGGTTCTTCCTCAGCAGAAAAGTCTATCAAATCCCCTGTCTCTGCAACTGGTGTCTGGGGATGGAGGTTCACCATCTCCTGTCCATGGAACCCAGAAGATGTTATCAGTGCTGGGCAGAGGTTAGCAGAGCTCTGCCCTGTTGTCAGCACTTCAGTTTTGGGGATGGCAATCTCCAGATTTTCCACTGCAGATTCTCTGGCATGCTGCTGGACAGGCACATTCCTCCATCCAAGATCATCCCATGCAGAAACAGGATCATCAAGGTCAGTCAGCACTTGCTGCATCCGCCATAAGACCTCCGCCTCCATAGCTGTGGGGGCAGGTTGGCAAAGCACACTATCGCTCTGCCACATTGCCGACTCTTCATCCAGGATTTCAGGGTTGTCAGCTGGTATTTCCTGATAGTCCCAGGCAAAGGGAGCCCAGCCCTGGCACTGAGCAATGTCTAGCAGCCGTCTGTAGGCGACCTCTAGCTCCCATTCCTGAACGGCCAGAAACTCCAAATCTTCCTGTGCCCAGTGCACTTCCGAAATGTTCAGTAGCCCTTCTCTGAAATCCATGATTTCGTCCACCCGCCGCTCCAAATCACTCCCAAAGTTAGAGTCCCCTGTCAGCTTCACAAACAACAGTCCCAAGCCGCCGTAGCTTAAGCCTTCCGTTGGGCTGTCATCCGCTATCCAGGGACATGCTTGGGATACATGCCACCGGAGGGCTCTGTAGCTCTCATCCAGCTTTATCTCTGCCCAGACCAGCCTGCTTAATTCAGCTGTCTGCTTCTTGTGTGGTTTTTCTCCCAAAAACCGCACCCGCATTCCGTACTGCGACCAGTACCTTTCCTCGATGGAGGGGAGAACTTTTCCCTGGTGTCGCTGCTCCCGGGCTAGCGCTTCCTTCCAGAGTTTGCAGCGAATAGAATCACACCATCCCAGCAGGACCTGCTCCGATACTGGTCCTCTGTGCTGTATCTGCATCTCTCGCAACCTCCTTCTGAATTCCGTGACACATGGTATTCAGACCACCTCCTCCCAATATAAACTTTCTCTATATGCTGATGATCTTCTCCTTTATGTGACCCAACCCCACATTAGTATCCCGTCAATTCTTGCTGAGATTGATAGGTTCAGTCATTTTAGTAATTACAAACTAAATATCTCTAAAACTGAAGCACTAAACCTCTCATTAACACAGCACACCCTGGCCTCTCTTAAAGCTAACTTCTCTTTTCAATGGCAGACAAAATCCATCTCTTATCTAGGAACTGCCATACCAAAATACACATCAGAGATCTACGCCCTAAATTATAGCCCACTTCTAACTAAATTGAAACGTCTTTCCGAAAACAGGAAGGACTTGCAGATGTCATGGTTCGGACGCATGAACACGCTAAAAATGGATATACTCCCCAAATTATTATATTTGTACCAAGCACTCCCGATAGCTCTTCCATCCGCATTTTTTCGTGCCCTCCGATCCATGGCAATTAATTTTGTTTGGAAAGGGAGCCACCCCAGACTGAAACATAAATTGTTATGCTCTCCCATTACTAAGGGGGGCCTGAGCTTACCAGATTTTGAATTGTACCATAACTCGGCAATATTTTCTCGCATGTTGGAGTGGTTCCCCCGTCCTCTATCCAAGGCCTCAACACTGGTGGAACAAGACCTTTCCCCAGTTGATCTCAGAGCACTCCTTTGGGGCTTCAACAAGACTTATAAATCTCTTAATTCTTTGTCCCCCCTTACCAGAGACGCACTGGCGGTGTGGTACCGGAGGATAGAGACATACGCATTAGCCACAGAACCGAGTCCCCTGACACCTTTATTCGATAACCCGGCCCTCCCAAAAAGTAGATCTACATCTACTCTAGACATATACTCTAGAGATTCCTGGCCTACGGCTCAACAATTTGTCCATTATGACAACGGTACATATGTAATGCATCCCAACACAGGGACTTCTAGAGTCACCTGGCTTACTCGTTTACACTTAACTTCATATTGTAAGAAACTTCACAAAACTAAACAAATACACAGACTACTGACTGGATATGAACAACTATGCACTAACACCGAAACCCCGCGTCATACCCTTTCCTTGATATACAAGGTGATCATAGAATACACTACTGATGCTCTCCCTAAGTACACTGCTATATGGTTGGAGGAGCTCGGAAGAGAAATAACAGGCGGAATGGAGTAAAGCTTTTGTTTTTACACATAAATCATCCATTTCAAGCTATAGCCAGGAAAAAAATTACAAGCTGGTATCAAGGTGGTATCGGGTTCCAACTAACCTCAAGATCATGTTCCCATCAGCTTCTGATATATGTTGGAGATGCAACGTAGAGAAGGGTACATATAAGCACATCTGGTGGGAATGTGAGGGGATCCGCCCATTTTGGACACAAATTTTTGAAATATATTCTGAAATATATGACAAACCACTCACGCCTTCCCCCACCCTAGCACTTCTTTCTATTCTACCTGGTTCCATTAAATCCCAAAAACATAGCCTTCTTAAATTTTTCCTTAGTGCGGGGAGGCTCTTAATTCCTAGACACTGGAAAACTACCTCACCCCCATCCCTTACAGAATGGGTAGCAGAGATCAATGACCTCATGCTGATGGAGGAGATGCAGGCTAAATCCGTAGAAAAAGAGGCTAAGTTCTCTTTCATCTGGAGTATCTGGAGGCATTACTCTACTTCAGACAAATTGAAGAGTAGACTCACATTAACAAATACACCGGGGCCATAGAAATCTCTCCAATTCTACACAGACTTTTATACGATTGTTTCACTGCTTAGTGGGTGGGGCCCGCTGTCTAACTCCCCCCTCCTATTTCCCTTATTCTCTTTTTCCTTTCTCTGCTACTCCTCAATCCTATTTCTTCTTTCCTCCCCTTCCTCTCCCTCTATTGCTTTTACTTTTCACTGTCTTCTAAGTTTAAATGAAGTTTGACATTCCATTTGACTTCATATGTTCTAATACCTCTGTGATTTTCACAGAGGGTTGGGACACCTACAGGCATATTAGACCTATATTCTGATTTGTTAATCAGTAACCTAGATATACCTGCTTTCAAGGTCATGGACGCAGCAGGTTCCCAAGGGGGCGTCCAGACCGATAGAGCAGGCGATTTTCCATGTGTTGGCATGTCATATGTCATCCCCACTTAACTCATGCCTTTTCTAACCATTATGAGTATATATTGGAATGTATTCTGTATATGTTAACAGATTCTATCCGACTGGACAGGCACACTTCTGTTTGGTGTCTGTACCAGCTTTTGTTTTCTTCATATTTATGTTGCTTTAACAAAAAAAAAAATAATAAAACTTATTGAACCTTAAAGCCGCAAGCAGTTTTAAATGACTTTTATTCCTTTAAAAATGTCATTTTGTGCAGGAACTGTTCTAAGCATGGGAAACAAGCGCCACGTTACAGGCATACTATAGACACCTCCCAGGTACGATATTTAAAGGAATATTTCACTTTTTTTTTTTTTCACTTTAAGCATCATTAAAATCAATGCTCCCGAAAAAACTGCTGTTTTTAAAACTTTTTTTCCCCAAACCCTTTTTAGGACAATACCATGCAAATTAGCCTTTAAATTTAGCACTTTTGATTTTGAACGTTCGAGTCCCATAGACTTCAATGGAGTTCTAAAGTTCGCTCAAATTTTCAGTCCGTCCCCAGGTTCTGGTGCGAACCGAACCGGTGGGTGTTTGGCTCATCCCTAGTGGTCAACACATTTTGCGGATGTAGCACCTCATACATATACTTCACTAGAGGGAATATATTCATTCTAATAAATAACAACTGCCATAGTTTGAGAGGGGATTTTGATCTAGTAGGCACAGATAGTACAGGCTGCCACAAGGTCTTTAACATACCTCTTCACTTTAACAATAGCAATGGGACAGGAAAGAGAATGTCCCATGAGTTCCTGGAGGACCTGCCCATTTGGAGTGGTGGGTCCAGTGGAGAATCTTAATCCTGAAATTTGGTGGCAGGAATAGGGTTTTTTGATGGAGGTAACAGCCAGAATTCGAGCAGGTGGAACAGTGAGCTTCACTTCAGAAGAGGATTCTATGTCATGGTGATCAAAAGAGCAGAAGAGAGCCTTAGCTCAGGTATTGCTGGAACTGGGTTTTGCCTAGGATTAAGTCATCAAGTAGATTGGAGTTGTAGTTTTTTGATAAAATAGTGGAACGATGTGGAGCTTGCTTAAGAATATACCACCATTCCTCCGCAGCCAACTTGATGGCCAACAACTCCCAATCCTTAATGCTTTAATGTCTTCTGCTGGTGTAGATTTTTTTTTTTAGAAAAGAAAGCACTGGGGAGCTTTTGAATTGGACATACTACAGAATGGCCATGGTTGATGTGACTTCGAGGTAGAAGGGTTTAGCAGTCTCTGGTTGATGTAAGGCTAGTCCAGACAGGAAGAAATACTTCAGAGCATCAAAAGATTCCATGACTTCAGAAAACAAATTATTTGTATTGTATTATATTATAAGTAGTTATTTATTGTACTGGTAACTGTATTGTTCGTCATTTTGGAAAATCTTTTTGTGCCAGACATCTTGGTCTTTTATACAGAAATGCAAATAACATTTTTTTACCACATGTGCCACATCCATCTGTTAACTGAAATGGGAAAAGAAAAGAGTATTACAGGTCATAAGAATAAATGAACTGAGGACATGTTACATTACCCATAATTTATGTTTGAAATGTACCTATTTATTATGAATATACGGTACAATTATGCATTATGTATTGTTTTTTATTGCACAAAATGATGAATTTAGAATACATACAGTTAAAATGCACATTATTAAATACTGTATATTTAAATGTGGTTCATCATGTAATAAATCCTGTTTTTCCTAAAGGTCTGATGCAGTACAAATATTTTAATAGGATAAGTTTATACATACTGCTTTACACTGTATTAATCAAACAAGCATATATATCACAGTCTGTGCATGAGGGAGGAGCCGGATGTGGGCGGGGTTGGGCTGCTAGGGATGTGAGACGGGAGCTCGGCATCCCTGGAGCCGTGATGCGGACCAAGAGCTCACGGAGTGAACGCTAGCCTCCCACCCCCTCATCACGGAGCGCCGTGCGGTGCACGCGGCTATCGCCCCCCCTTCCCCCCTGCGTCCTCTCCAGCTCCTGGGGCCGGAGGCAAGGTGGAGGAAGCGGTGTCCCCGAGCAGCAGCTCCCTAAATAGCAGCAGCATCAGCGTCGGCGTCAGCTATAGCAATAAGCGATTACAGCGGGGAGTATGGTCGGGTCCACCGTGCCGTCCCCCTCCTGGAGGTAAAGCAGACAGTCTACAGGAAGCGAGACTCACAAGCTGATGAGCGTCAGTGGAAGGGCTGCCGAAATCTATGCAGCAGGAACAGATGATACCAACAGACTGACAGCAAAAGCAAATGGGAATCTAAGCGCAGAGGGAAGCACCCAGGAGCTACAAAGAGGTAAAGGGAAAAAAAAAAAGGGGGAGAACCACATAACTGGAGCCTGGAAGGGTAAGACTCTGTAAATCACTCAATTAACAAGGAGGGTAAGTAATTTCCTCTTTATGACTCATAGATGTATGGATACCCTTGCCTCTTCATTTCTTAAGGACTGCTGCCTTAAACTGTGATATCATTAGCAATACCATGTGACTGATTTCATATATTTTCTGCACCAAAAATGCAATACTGCCTACTTAGTGTATCAGTGTATATTTAAGACATACCTGGAAGAGGGGTGGATGCGAAGGTAAGGGGGGTGGTGAGGGCGAATCTATAAGGATATTAGTGCCCCCAGAGTCCCTCGCCTCTGGCTACACCCAGGGTTACACCCGGGGAGTGGTGTGTTAGATTCCATCCCCGAGCCCACGACTGTGTTAAATAAAGCATAAATTAAGCATAATCAGCTCAGCAGTACACTCTTAAACCCGGGAATCAGGGCAGAAGTGTAATAGCCATACAAACAGGAGGAAGGCTCCTAAAAGACACTGAACGTATTTTGAGTGATCGAAGGAGGAACACACAAAACTAACAATAGGCAATTAGCTACACGGTCAACACCACTTTCGGGTAACCTTTCACCTTTGGGTCAGTACACATCATTGGCCTGTCCCTATAGGGGCCAGAAGAAACAGGGAAATGAGAGGCAAGTCAACAAGAGGGACTATGGCAAACCCTCCCCGGACCAGTTCGAGCCCTGGCACAATTAGGAGATACATGGTGAATGACGGTAGCAAGGAAAGCCCGAGCAAATCTATAGGGGCAACAGCGGCGATAGGCACAAAAAATAAGACACCTGATCGTGCAGGTAAAGCAGGAACAAGAAGACAAATGGCTGATGAGGATACAAGACCCCCAGGCAACGATATAGGAGCAGAACTGGTAGTGGAGCCCCAGCAAGACAGAACACTTCCCACCAAGGAGGAAATGGCAGAAATGTTTGCCAGATTAGAGGTCTCAATCAAGGAAGAGATCAGTATAGTACATGAAAATTGAAGCCACCTATTGAAAAGAGTGGAGGAGGTGGAATCCACAGTGGAAACACAAGGAGCCGAAATTCAAAAAATGAAGCAGCAGATGGAAGCAATGCAGGTTGAACAAAGAAATATTAAATATAGAATGGAGGACCAAGAAAATCGTAACAGAAGAAAGAACCTCTGGATTAGAGGCCTCCCGGAATCACAAGATGGAATAGAGAACCTCCCGCTTAAAATGGAAGAAATCTTTAATGACCTGATGAACCCAATGGAAGCCGGCCGAAAGCTTAAATTGGATAGGGTACACAGAATAAGAAAACCACCAGACATCAGGGGAGATTCACCACGAGATGTTATCGTGCGATTCCACAATTTCGCGGACAAAGAACAAATAACCTCCAACTTAAAGAGAAACCTCCAGGCTAAGTACAAAGACACAAACCTGCAAATCTTCCAAGACCTTGCAGTAGAGACCCTCAATAGGAGAAGAATTCAGAAACCCCTCCTAGCAACCTTGAAAGCGCATGGAGTTCAGTACTCCTGGGGCTTCCCAGCCTGCCTAATTGGACGCAAAGAAGGCCGAAAGGCCGTGCTAAGATTCCCGGAAGACACGCAAAAATTCTGCGAACATCTAGAAATACCTCTTGCGGAAATTCCGGGATGGTGGGAGAAAAATACCAATAATGACTCAATAGGGGAAACACCTACCTGGAGACCGGTTAGAAACCTGTAGCAAACCTGTAGCAAATCAAAAATAGAAAAAAAAAAAAAAAAATGGCGGTTCTAGAGAAGCTTCAGTATAGACACACAAGTAGTCTGTTTAGCGATGACGTAGTATGACTATGGGGCTGGTGGGGGGGGTGGAGGGGGGGTGACCGGGATGGGGGGGGGGTGAGAGGTACGAGGGAGGGAACCCCGGGACGGACAGCTCCCGTACAAGAAACGGAAATCCCACAGTCTCGACCAAACCCCGCACTGAGCTCATCCTCTGGGGGACAACCGGGGGGCCGGATGGTGGAGGAGGGCCACGGTTATACTTTTGGGCCGAGTCAAGGCCCGCTATACCCCCAAAAGCTTGGGGAAGGGGAGTAGGGAGGGGGTGTGGGTAATGTGGGATATCAGAAGGTGGGGGAGGGGAGGGTGATGGGGAGGGGGGGGAGGGGCGGGGAGCAAGAGAGAGCCCAACGCAAATAATAATTCCAGGAGCCTGTTTCTTGAAAAATAAAATCCAAATAGGTGAAAGGGATGTCACCCAACTTAAAAACTATTTCTTACAACGTAAGGGGTCTGAATGCCTGTACTAAACGAGCTAACATCCTGTGGGAATTGAAGTTCTTGAAGGCCGAGGTCACTATGCTGCAAGAGACACATCTCAGTACCAAGAGGAATCAAACCATCTACTCCAGGGACTTCCCAGAGTGGTATTACAGTGACTCACCAATAAGGGGTGCAAGAGGAGTAGCCATAGGGTTCGCCAGGGAAACGAGGTTCGAACTAGAGGAGAGACTATCAGACCCGGAGGGGAGATATCTCTTCCTGAAAGGGAAAATTAACGGATGGAAGTATTCTCTGGCGAACATCTATAAAAACACTTACAGAACAGTAATGACTATACTGAGTAAATTTGAGACATTTAAGATGGGGAGGGCAATAGTGGGAGGAGACTTCAACCTATGTCTGGACCCCGAGAGAGACTGTACATCCCGTGTGCGGGGGAGAGGGGGAGTGTGGCCGGGGAAACTTAAGAAAAAACTACACCAGCTCCAGCTGGTAGACGTCTGGAGGATACAACAGGGAGACACAAGGGACTACACTTTCTACTCCCCCGTGCACGGGACATATTCAAGACTCGATTTTTTTTTGATAGAGCATAGGATGCTGGAGGAAACTGCAGGGGTCGCCATTGGTAATATGACTTTTTCGGATCACGCACCTGTGAGTCGACATCTAAGGATAGGAGAAACTGAGACACAGAGCACAGGGTGGAGATTAAATGAAGATCTCTTAGCAGATAGCGATACCTTAAAGAGAATAAAGGAGGAATTAGAATGGTTTTTTAAAATCAACACTCCAGGGGAGGTAAATGAGGCTACAATTTGGGAAGCCCATAAAACTTATATAAGGGGGATTTTTATGATGATAGGGGGGGAGAAAAATAAGAGACTGAAAAATCAAAGGCTAGCCCTGACCAAAGAGATCTACAAATTAGAACAACAACATAAAGCATCAGGCGGGAGGGTGGTCTGGACGAATCTACTCAAAAAGAGGGAAGAGCTGAGGGTATCCCTAGAACAGGAAACACGTAAAATGTATTATCTGGTCAAAAAAGAGAGACACATGAATAGTAACAAACCCGGTAGACACCTGGCAAGGGCCCTAAAAAAGAAGAAAACAAGTAACTATATTGAAAGTATTAGGACCAGTTTGGGGGAAATCAAACATAAAACGCAGGATATAGCTAAAGCTTTTCAAACGTTGTATGAGGCACTGTATGCAATAAAAGCGGGTAACTCTCGGGAACAGGATAAACATAGGCATGAGGCCACCAAAACGTTCCTAAAGGAGGCAAACCTAAAAAAAATCACGGAAGAGGACAGCAACATGTTAGATGCCCCCGTGACCCTTCAGGAAGTAAAGAGAGCTATTCAGGATACTAGAAATAGCAGAAAAGGATTAACAACAGTTTTGAGGTTGCGTTGGGTTTCTCTCTCTCAAATAGGGGGGAGTTCGGGGAGGGGAGGGGGGTAGGGAGGGGGGGATATAGTAGTATGTTATTAAAGAACCAGAAATGGTAGAGGGTTACATTTTATATGGTACTCATGGAATGTAAAGCATATTCACAAACAGAAAATGCCACAATGATGTGAAAGTATTGAGGGACAAGTTTGACTGAAAAGTTGAAACAACATCCTCCCACGAATAGTACTCGGCTGACGTGGCGGAAAAAAAAAAAAAAAATGCACATTATTAAATACTGTATATTTAAATGTGGTTCATCATGTAATAAATCCTGTTTTTCCTAAAGGTCTGATGCAGTACAAATATTTTAATAGGATAAGTTTATACATACTGCTTTACACTGTATTAATCAAACAAGCATATATATCACAGTCTGTGCATGAGGGAGGAGCCGGATGTGGGCGGGGTTGGGCTGCTAGGGATGTGAGACGGGAGCTCGGCATCCCTGGAGCCGTGATGCGGACCAAGAGCTCACGGAGTGAACGCTAGCCTCCCACCCCCTCATCACGGAGCGCCGTGCGGTGCACGCGGCTATCGCCCCCCCTTCCCCCCTGCGTCCTCTCCAGCTCCTGGGGCCGGAGGCAAGGTGGAGGAAGCGGTGTCCCCGAGCAGCAGCTCCCTAAATAGCAGCAGCATCAGCGTCGGCGTCAGCTATAGCAATAAGCGATTACAGCGGGGAGTATGGTCGGGTCCACCGTGCCGTCCCCCTCCTGGAGGTAAAGCAGACAGTCTACAGGAAGCGAGACTCACAAGCTGATGAGCGTCAGTGGAAGGGCTGCCGAAATCTATGCAGCAGGAACAGATGATACCAACAGACTGACAGCAAAAGCAAATGGGAATCTAAGCGCAGAGGGAAGCACCCAGGAGCTACAAAGAGGTAAAGGGAAAAAAAAAAAGGGGGAGAACCACATAACTGGAGCCTGGAAGGGTAAGACTCTGTAAATCACTCAATTAACAAGGAGGGTAAGTAATTTCCTCTTTATGACTCATAGATGTATGGATACCCTTGCCTCTTCATTTCTTAAGGACTGCTGCCTTAAACTGTGATATCATTAGCAATACCATGTGACTGATTTCATATATTTTCTGCACCAAAAATGCAATACTGCCTACTTAGTGTATCAGTGTATATTTAAGACATACCTGGAAGAGGGGTGGATGCGAAGGTAAGGGGGGTGGTGAGGGCGAATCTATAAGGATATTAGTGCCCCCAGAGTCCCTCGCCTCTGGCTACACCCAGGGTTACACCCGGGGAGTGGTGTGTTAGATTCCATCCCCGAGCCCACGACTGTGTTAAATAAAGCATAAATTAAGCATAATCAGCTCAGCAGTACACTCTTAAACCCGGGAATCAGGGCAGAAGTGTAATAGCCATACAAACAGGAGGAAGGCTCCTAAAAGACACTGAACGTATTTTGAGTGATCGAAGGAGGAACACACAAAACTAACAATAGGCAATTAGCTACACGGTCAACACCACTTTCGGGTAACCTTTCACCTTTGGGTCAGTACACATCATTGGCCTGTCCCTATAGGGGCCAGAAGAAACAGGGAAATGAGAGGCAAGTCAACAAGAGGGACTATGGCAAACCCTCCCCGGACCAGTTCGAGCCCTGGCACAATTAGGAGATACATGGTGAATGACGGTAGCAAGGAAAGCCCGAGCAAATCTATAGGGGCAACAGCGGCGATAGGCACAAAAAATAAGACACCTGATCGTGCAGGTAAAGCAGGAACAAGAAGACAAATGGCTGATGAGGATACAAGACCCCCAGGCAACGATATAGGAGCAGAACTGGTAGTGGAGCCCCAGCAAGACAGAACACTTCCCACCAAGGAGGAAATGGCAGAAATGTTTGCCAGATTAGAGGTCTCAATCAAGGAAGAGATCAGTATAGTACATGAAAATTGAAGCCACCTATTGAAAAGAGTGGAGGAGGTGGAATCCACAGTGGAAACACAAGGAGCCGAAATTCAAAAAATGAAGCAGCAGATGGAAGCAATGCAGGTTGAACAAAGAAATATTAAATATAGAATGGAGGACCAAGAAAATCGTAACAGAAGAAAGAACCTCTGGATTAGAGGCCTCCCGGAATCACAAGATGGAATAGAGAACCTCCCGCTTAAAATGGAAGAAATCTTTAATGACCTGATGAACCCAATGGAAGCCGGCCGAAAGCTTAAATTGGATAGGGTACACAGAATAAGAAAACCACCAGACATCAGGGGAGATTCACCACGAGATGTTATCGTGCGATTCCACAATTTCGCGGACAAAGAACAAATAACCTCCAACTTAAAGAGAAACCTCCAGGCTAAGTACAAAGACACAAACCTGCAAATCTTCCAAGACCTTGCAGTAGAGACCCTCAATAGGAGAAGAATTCAGAAACCCCTCCTAGCAACCTTGAAAGCGCATGGAGTTCAGTACTCCTGGGGCTTCCCAGCCTGCCTAATTGGACGCAAAGAAGGCCGAAAGGCCGTGCTAAGATTCCCGGAAGACACGCAAAAATTCTGCGAACATCTAGAAATACCTCTTGCGGAAATTCCGGGATGGTGGGAGAAAAATACCAATAATGACTCAATAGGGGAAACACCTACCTGGAGACCGGTTAGAAACCTGTAGCAAACCTGTAGCAAATCAAAAATAGAAAAAAAAAAAAAAAAATGGCGGTTCTAGAGAAGCTTCAGTATAGACACACAAGTAGTCTGTTTAGCGATGACGTAGTATGACTATGGGGCTGGTGGGGGGGGTGGAGGGGGGGTGACCGGGATGGGGGGGGGGTGAGAGGTACGAGGGAGGGAACCCCGGGACGGACAGCTCCCGTACAAGAAACGGAAATCCCACAGTCTCGACCAAACCCCGCACTGAGCTCATCCTCTGGGGGACAACCGGGGGGCCGGATGGTGGAGGAGGGCCACGGTTATACTTTTGGGCCGAGTCAAGGCCCGCTATACCCCCAAAAGCTTGGGGAAGGGGAGTAGGGAGGGGGTGTGGGTAATGTGGGATATCAGAAGGTGGGGGAGGGGAGGGTGATGGGGAGGGGGGGGAGGGGCGGGGAGCAAGAGAGAGCCCAACGCAAATAATAATTCCAGGAGCCTGTTTCTTGAAAAATAAAATCCAAATAGGTGAAAGGGATGTCACCCAACTTAAAAACTATTTCTTACAACGTAAGGGGTCTGAATGCCTGTACTAAACGAGCTAACATCCTGTGGGAATTGAAGTTCTTGAAGGCCGAGGTCACTATGCTGCAAGAGACACATCTCAGTACCAAGAGGAATCAAACCATCTACTCCAGGGACTTCCCAGAGTGGTATTACAGTGACTCACCAATAAGGGGTGCAAGAGGAGTAGCCATAGGGTTCGCCAGGGAAACGAGGTTCGAACTAGAGGAGAGACTATCAGACCCGGAGGGGAGATATCTCTTCCTGAAAGGGAAAATTAACGGATGGAAGTATTCTCTGGCGAACATCTATAAAAACACTTACAGAACAGTAATGACTATACTGAGTAAATTTGAGACATTTAAGATGGGGAGGGCAATAGTGGGAGGAGACTTCAACCTATGTCTGGACCCCGAGAGAGACTGTACATCCCGTGTGCGGGGGAGAGGGGGAGTGTGGCCGGGGAAACTTAAGAAAAAACTACACCAGCTCCAGCTGGTAGACGTCTGGAGGATACAACAGGGAGACACAAGGGACTACACTTTCTACTCCCCCGTGCACGGGACATATTCAAGACTCGATTTTTTTTTGATAGAGCATAGGATGCTGGAGGAAACTGCAGGGGTCGCCATTGGTAATATGACTTTTTCGGATCACGCACCTGTGAGTCGACATCTAAGGATAGGAGAAACTGAGACACAGAGCACAGGGTGGAGATTAAATGAAGATCTCTTAGCAGATAGCGATACCTTAAAGAGAATAAAGGAGGAATTAGAATGGTTTTTTAAAATCAACACTCCAGGGGAGGTAAATGAGGCTACAATTTGGGAAGCCCATAAAACTTATATAAGGGGGATTTTTATGATGATAGGGGGGGAGAAAAATAAGAGACTGAAAAATCAAAGGCTAGCCCTGACCAAAGAGATCTACAAATTAGAACAACAACATAAAGCATCAGGCGGGAGGGTGGTCTGGACGAATCTACTCAAAAAGAGGGAAGAGCTGAGGGTATCCCTAGAACAGGAAACACGTAAAATGTATTATCTGGTCAAAAAAGAGAGACACATGAATAGTAACAAACCCGGTAGACACCTGGCAAGGGCCCTAAAAAAGAAGAAAACAAGTAACTATATTGAAAGTATTAGGACCAGTTTGGGGGAAATCAAACATAAAACGCAGGATATAGCTAAAGCTTTTCAAACGTTGTATGAGGCACTGTATGCAATAAAAGCGGGTAACTCTCGGGAACAGGATAAACATAGGCATGAGGCCACCAAAACGTTCCTAAAGGAGGCAAACCTACAAAAAATCACGGAAGAGGACAGCAACATGTTAGATGCCCCCGTGACCCTTCAGGAAGTAAAGAGAGCTATTCAGGATACTAGAAATAGCAGAAAAGGATTAACAACAGTTTTGAGGTTGCGTTGGGTTTCTCTCTCTCAAATAGGGGGGAGTTCGGGGAGGGGAGGGGGGTAGGGAGGGGGGGATATAGTAGTATGTTATTAAAGAACCAGAAATGGTAGAGGGTTACATTTTATATGGTACTCATGGAATGTAAAGCATATTCACAAACAGAAAATGCCACAATGATGTGAAAGTATTGAGGGACAAGTTTGACTGAAAAGTTGAAACAACATCCTCCCACGAATAGTACTCGGCTGACGTGGCGGAAAAAAAAAAAAAAATGCACATTATTAAATACTGTATATTTAAATGTGGTTCATCATGTAATAAATCCTGTTTTTCCTAAAGGTCTGATGCAGTACAAATATTTTAATAGGATAAGTTTATACATACTGCTTTACACTGTATTAATCAAACAAGCACATATGCACACAGAACCAGTGCTCATATGGTCCAAGGACAACTTAGGTTTGTGGGTGGGAGCTGCTTTGGCTACTTTGAGATTAGCTTGATGCAGGCAAAGCTTGTAATAGCTTTTCAAACTGCTATCAACATGAGCCTTTAATCATTAATTAATAATACAGAGGAACTGGGAAACCAGTGAATACAACTATCCTCTTGGTTGCATGAATTCGTTCAATTATATTTTAAGATGAAAACCTTTCTGTTCACTATGTTTAGTTCATTAGGGTAAAAGCGAAATGTGACTCAGTAGCATGGGGATGCTGATGTAGCTAAGTAATTTGGCGCCAGATTGATTATTATATTCAGTGATTTTTCTGTCCACTGGGATACCCAATATAACAAAAAAAGAATGTACAATTTCCACTAAATTAAACCACATAGTAAAATGTAACCTCTAATGAATACAGAATTTGAATAAACAAAATACTTTATTATTAATAAAGTTAAAAGCAGGCCAGTGTAATTTACCAGCTTTATAAGATAAATTACAAACAGGGCTGAGTGAATAAGTCCAGATGGACTGACATCTGACCTGAATCAAATTTTCGATCTTGCAAATTGAAGGCAAATGTTTCAAGGTTCGATAAAACTTTGTATAATGAGTGGATATGAATGAATCAATACAAATAGACTCTGCAAGGAACATCTTGATGTACAAACATGTGAACCAGAGGCAAAGTGATTAGATTAACTCATTTATCATATCAGTACATTGCCTGCATCAATATATATATGTTTGATACCTGGGTCATAAATTGAATTCTGCACTATAGGAGGCGTTGATTTTAAAGGTAAACTGTATCTGTTTTATAACAAATGGTATCTCAAATTACAATTATTAGTACTCATCAGTGGAGTGATGAATACAGGAAATTATTCTGGCTGACATTGACAGAGTCAGGTGGTAACTTTCCCCACTATTAGGATAAACTGGAATTGATCTTACTGGGCATTTATGTTACCATGCTCTTGAAGTCAGCAATTGGAATTAATTTTAAAAAATAGGTTGCATTTCATGAACGTATCTGTCTTTTTACCATACTAATAATGTTGCTATGTTTTCATTTGTCACAAGTAGCAAATGCACTATGGATTAATCTGTTAGGATCTTAATAAATGTATTTGGGTATTATGAACACAAATCAATAGGGAAAGGTAGGATTTATCATTTAAAAGCAAACCTGTGCCTAAAATATGAATATAAAATGGAAATTGAAATAGCCAGAACCCAAATTAATTAAAAATGTGAACAATAGGAAGTAGGTACATTGAGTGGGCATTGTCATTTAAATTTCAGGACCTGCACCCATCACAATGTCACAACACATGGCCTGCAGAAGTTTTCAAAGTGTTTCAATGAGCCAATGCTGTAAAGGTACTTTCAAATATAAAATCATTCTCTGTGTTATGAAATGTGTAAATTGTGTTATTTGTGATAGTGAACGAAATATGTGATTTATGTGGATTCACTTTCAGCAGAGTGTCCATTTACTCATCATGCTCAGATGCAAGAGCGGCATCTTTTAACTCTATTTGCCACACGTCTTTAGGTTCCTGGGCATCCCTAGGGAAAATACGTTTCTCAGATTCCTACCCTCAGAAGCTCAGAGAGGTCATACCTGATGAGGCAGAGGTAGTTCGACAAGTAATTTGCAGCCAGGTAAGAGCCCTCTGCTGTAAGAACCAGAATGCAGTCAGCCAGGCAGCAGCCTAATTGTACACCACTTCTCAGACCCAGCTACTATGTTGAGAACCTCATCCATGTACTGGAAGAGTATATCTGGGCAGAGAAACAGAAATAGAATCTAAAGGTTGCCCCCTAATAGAGGTGCTAATATTATGGAGGTAGCCCAGTCTAGGAAAAAAATCAAAGCTACAACCAGAAATGAGCAAACAAACTGCTGCAAGAATGGTTCCTTCTTAACGTGGGGAATGGTACAGCAAAGTGTTCTACCATGACTTTTCAGTGACCTGGCAGGTTGTACTGTCTAGGGCTTGACCCTATATGTGGCAGATCTACTTGGACGCAGTATTCTGAAGTGTTCACAAGAGTTCAAGAGACCAAAAAAGACTGTGTGGTCTGTTAAGTGTTAAAGGGTGCTGGGGCCCAGATTCCACCTCTGACTTGGTACACATTTGCTATACTGGAAGCACTGATTATCAACTTTCTTACCCTCGAGATTTTAGATGACGTATTCTCTCAAGTTCTAGTCATGGTGATTTACTTAATCAAGTTTGCAGTGGCAGTACTGTCCTGAAATCAGTACACCAAGAATGCCATCCAGATAATGTGAAAGCACTTCTGCCTTCCTTATGGCTGTCTACAGAAAGCACATTCAGACCATGTGGAAGAACTTGTGTTGAAAGCAAGTTCTTCCAAAAATGGTACCACTCACAAGGCATTAGAAAATTGTACACTATCCATTACCATCCAAAAGGAAATATACCTGATGATTAGCTTTTGAGACACAAAAGGAAATTAATCTATAACTTGGTGATGTGGTCTAGAAATTTATCCATACATTTCTTAAGTGCCAGTTCACACTAGACGCGGCACGACTTGCAGGTCGCCTGCACACGACTGCCGGGGCGACTTGCAAGACGGCTTCTGTATAGAAGTCTATGCAAGTCGCCCCCAAAGTAGTACAGGAACCTTTCTTCTAAGTCGGAGCGACTTGCATCGCTCCGATTAGAACGGTTCCATTGTACAGAACGGGAGGCGACTTGTCAGGCGGCTAGGTCGCCTGACAAGTCGCCCCCGTGTGAACCGGCCCTGACAGGCCGCTCTAATATGTTATGTTTAGCTGTACTCTCAAGGGGTCCACAGAACTATGGGTCGCAGTGCCCACAGAAGAACTTGAACACACTCCAACTTTCTGGATATAGAGTATTACTCTGACATAAAGGCGCACACCAATGAGAAAAATTGCAACTCTGGGGAGGGGGAAGGCTATTCCAGTCTAACAGTCTGTTCCAAGTACGCCACAGTACAATATACAGAGATAAGGAATCCAAAAAGAACTGATATGCTTACACAATAAACTCATCAAACCTGTCAAGACTCATAGAGAGGCCTATAAGGGGATTTTGAAAGAACCTGTCCAGGTTTGTGAGCCATAAAAGTCTCTTCCACCTTTGATTAAGTGGTGGCTGCCTCCTGCTCTTCCACTATTGTTACCAAGACTCCCAGGAGAAGCAATGGATCTTGTCAATACTACATAGCCTATTGGCTACAGAGCTTAGATCTATGATTCTGCTTTGGAGCCCCCCTGAACCATCATCCACTTATGCCCCTGAAGACAGACGCATTGCCTGTTGTCTGGGAAGATGGAACCAAGACTTCAACCCCTGAGGCACTCCCAGAGACCTTGCTTTGGGAGACCTTTGTACACTTTAAACAGGATGAATTTGAATATTTGGAAACTTGCTAGGGATAGCAAGTTCCAGTGGCATGGACTTTAGCAAAGTGCTCCTTTACACACTATGCACAGATGCAGTTGTAGGCCCCTTTATCTTCATTTCCCAAAATTACATGGGTTCCTGGACATGCCCAGGGAAGATAAGTTCCTCAGACACCTCCCTCTACTCCCAGCCCTCCAATGTCAGAAACAGCTTGCAGGCAGCAGAGCAGAAGTCTAATATCACGCCTCTTCATTTGGAAAACCCAACTACTGTGGAAAGTTCCTCCCCAAGTGCTACCAGTGTACTGCAGTTCCAGTGGGATTATCCTATTTCCTCAGACCAGATTATAACTGGAAGTAGCAGTTTGTGTTCTGAACTGTTTTACACGGCCAAATATAAACTAGAATAAGCCACAGAGACGTTGCTGTGAAGAATTTATATCTGTGCCTCTGCCTTTTGTAACACTTCTCCCTAACTCCCTGTCCTGAAGGTGTAGGAATCTGACTTTGTTTAATGAAGAATCGCATTTCCCCTAATTTATACCAATTTTAACCACCACAGTAGGTCTTCTAAAAAATAATTGAAAAAAAGTGCTAAATGTCACAGGAAAGAAGCTAAACTGGCCCGCATCCCTAAGATACAAAATTGAAAAACAGGTTTCTTCATGGTTACATGTCTCATGGTTTTTTAGCCCCTCTTGTCTGATGTTTGGTGGGGTGTTACACTATAATTGCGGCGGGTTCTATTTCTCCTTGGTTCGACCACTTGGCGCATGGGGGCCGCTCGTGTTTCATTTGCATGGGCGGCCTTTTGTTTACATGGTGTCATGTGCCCGGATCAGTTCCGGATCATGTGACCTCTGTCTGTGCGCCGCGGGAGGGTGACATGGGATGGCGCAGCCTGCAAGCTAATTCCGGCCTATTAGGCCGGTGTCTTGCCAAGAAAGTTCCCCCAGCGGATAAGGAGCCCCCTGTACTGCGCATGCTCTGTGCTTGCACAGTACGAACGACTACGGAGCCGCCGAAAGTCTCCGAAGTTGAACAGCTGATCGTCAGCTCTAGTCCAGGTTCAAGCCCTACCATCCAAGTGGACATAGAGTTTGAATAAAACCATGCCGAGGGAAGCGAGCCCGTGCCCGAAGCGTGGTGAGTGAAGTGAGCCCGTGCCCGAAGCGTGGCGAGCGAAGCGAGCCCGCGAGGGTCCCTGTTACAGGCGCCATGTACAGCTGACTTTCAGCTGTTCAGCTTCAGATATTTTTGGCGGCTCGTACTGCACAAGCGCTGCGCCTGCGCAGTACAGGGGAGTCCTTATCCGCCGGAGGGAACTTTCTCAGCAGAACACCGGTACTCAGGGCATGACGTCACTGCACCTGTTTTTTGACACAGGACGTCACTGCCATCGCCAACACCATCCTCATTGGTTAGGCGTGATGGGTGGCGTCGTCCGTGCACCGTCGTCTCGGGGGACATGCCAGTAAGCCCCGCCCCTCTGAGCGTGTGTGTGTTTTGATTGGCCTTTAGCCAATCAATCACGCACATAAAATCTTTCTGCCTTCCAGCTGGTTGGTGATGCTGTTAGGGTGGATTAAGCGAGGACCTGCCTTGTCCATACACACACCAGGTAAACACATTTATGTTATGATCTATTCCTTTTTGCCTTTCACTGGTGGACCTCAGACTGTCCTGTACATGTAATTCACCTGTGCACGTCTGTCTATGGTGTCCACCAGGCTTTTAAGCCTTACCTAATTATACCTGTGTTTGGGTCTCTCCTTTTTATTTTGGCATTAGATTGCAGGCTGTCTGTTTGGCCACCTATTGGTCTTTTCAAGCCTCCTGGTGTACTTTGTGGTCTGGACAGCATTGGTAGGTCCTCTTTTTCATCTTTCTCTCCTTCCATACTTTGGCTCCCCACTGGTCAGGTATATATAGAGTTTTTATTCATCTTCTATAAGCATTTATATATATACATATATACAGTTATGGTGGCATATACATGCCCTATATACACACAGGGATTATTGGCATACATATTTCCCATATATTCCCCCTCTCTTGGCCCCCCTTTTTCCATCTTCCCATTGCTATACATGTTAATTTCTTCTATACATATATATACTGGCCTCTAGACAGAATCTATTTATGACCTACATAATCTCTTCAGATTTACTGTTTTTTAGTAATTCAGCCTCTAGACAGGATCCATTTATGACCCACATAATCTCTTGAGGTTTACTGTTTTCTAGTAATTCAGTTCACATATTAGTTGGATAACCATCCTTTTTTCTTTTTCTTTTCATGGTGTCACAAAGAGGGTACTCTCTCAGAGGGTCATACTGGGGTGTCCTCTGTGAGGGACTATTTCTTTCCCCCTTTTTATGACCTGCCGCAACTTGAATGGCGTGTTGATTCATTTCACGGAACTGAGGGCCGAATGGGCTAACAGCTGCAGCATAATTTAACCAAGCTGGATGCAGGATATTCTAAACAGTCATACAGTTTGTACGGTCAGTTTGTTTTAAAGAAATGATATTAATATATAAGATAAGTTGTGATGATATGCATGTCTATTATGAATCTGTTTTTTCCACTGTATACTTATCTATATATAATTCATTTTGTTTATTAATTGCAGACGTTCTCATGTTCTGCGGTAATTCGCATATACCCCGATGAAGAGAAAGCAACCATTGCAAATCTTGAAACGTGTCGGGTACTTCTGTTCTATCCACTTGCAGCTCAAGAGTTTTTTTGTGGTTACTGTTTGTACAACCCAACTGTACTTTATGTTTACCAGCCTCCAGAGATTTATTGTTAGATTTATTTTCACATTATGTATGTGCTTATTTTTTTAAATAACTTTATTAAAAGATTTATATTTTTTAATACTCGCTTTACATTTCATTAGCTACTTGCCCAATTCAAAAGTCCCACATAGAGGAAACCTTGTTTTTCAATTCAGTAGGTCTTCTAGGTTCAACAACCTTTTTGCGATTACCCCCAACCAAAACACAAGTTTTTGACAATTGCTTTATTAAAAAATTTTTTAAAAATGTCCCCCGATGTAGATTAGTCATGAATCATGACGCTGGAAAAAAAAAAAGAAAAAAATAGAAAAAAAACCCTCTGGCCTTGTTAAACGCTCCCGCCGACTGCCTGCTCCCCTGTCTGACATTTCTTAAATAGCTAAGTGGCAGAGTCACCCGATGACATCAGCGATGACCCCACCCCCCCTGTGACATCACCAACCGCAGCATGCTGGATCGATGATGTCATAAGGGGTGGGGTCACCTGCTGACATAATTGAGTGACTCCGCCTCTTAGCTATTAAAGAAGTAGCAGACGACAGAGCAGGCAGTCGGTGGGAGTGTTCAACAAGGCTGAAGGTTTTTCCTTTTCTTTTCCGGGTCAGGCGGTACGGTGGGCGTTGTGACTGAAGATGGATCTACACCGAGGGACATTTTTATTTTTATTTTTTAATGAAGGAATTGTCAAAACCTTGTTTTGTGTCTTTATTCACTTTTTACACTTTTTTGCTAAATGGGTGGGGGGGGAGGGGGGATCTAAGGGCCTCCTTGTTAAAGGAGGCTTCCAGATTTGGATAAGCCTCCACAGACCCCCGAAACCAGTGCCCAGGGTTGTGGGGAAGAGGCCCTTGTCCCCATCAACATAAGGACAAGGTGCTTCCCCCCTCTTCCCCCCTTTCCTGGCCTGCCGGGCTGCATGCTTGGATAATGGCCTGTTATGGATTTTGGGGGGGACCCCACACTGCTTTTTTTTTAAATTTTGGCACGGAGTTCCCCTTAAAACCCATACCAGACCCAAAGAGCCTGGTATAGATTGAGGGGGACCCCACAATGTTATTTTCTTACTTTTCTATTGCTGGTATACTTTTGTTTACATTTCAGCTCTTAGCAGAGAAGCCCTCTGATAGTGGATAAGGATGTGGCAGCTGGTTTCCTGGCCTGCTCTTTAACAACCAGCTATTCTTCGCACAGAATTTAAATCGGTCAATCATTTTTCAACCAATCCGAATTTGAATTGTTACGAAAATTTGGAAATCATTAGAAAATTAATAAACAAAACCAAATTAAACAATACAAAACAAAAAGAATTACGAAATTAATCAAGGAAACAAAATTAGTAACATAACAAATCTATCCGAAACTATACTAAACAAATTTTTCCGTTCTGCACATGTCTATCATTTACAGTACCTCAGAATTTTCAAATGCATTAGTAATCAACATATCATATTTAGTTTCACTATTTGTATCCCTGCTACACATAACACTGCATGAAGACAAGTCCTTATCAGTCCTCAATATCACTGTGGGTTCAGCATTAACCCATGTTTCCCCACTACACAGGGTACTATATAGCAGCAAGTCTTTACTGGAAGCAAATTTCCTCACCGAACTTGTTACCACTTCACCAGGATTAGACTCATTCCCAGTCTCTCTCTCATTTGTAACAGGAGCAGTCTTTTGCCCCGTACACACGGTCGGATTTTCCAACGGAAAATGTGTGATAGGACCTTGTTGTCGGAAATTCCGACCGTGTGTGGGCTCCATCACACATTTTCCATCGGATTTTCCGACACACAAAGTTTGAGAGCAGGATATAAAATTTTCCGACAACAAAATCCGTTGTCGGAAATTCCGATCGTGTGTACACAAATCCGACGGACAAAGTGCCACGCATGCTCAGAATAAATAAAGAGATGAAAGCTATTGGCCACTGCCCCGTTTATAGTCCCGACGTATGTGTTTTACGTCACCGCGTTTAGAACGATCGGATTTTCCGACAACTTTGTGTGACCGTGTGTATGCAAGACAAGTTTGAGCCAACATCCGTCAGAAAAAATCCTAGGATTTTGTTGTCGGAATGTCCGAATAAAGTCCGATCGTGTGTACGGGGCATTACCATTCCACTTGGCAGGTGTATAAATTTTCAATGGAAGACGTTGTCCCTTCACTGCTACGCTCTCACAGGCTAATAATCCCACATGGCCACGGGGCAATATTGCAACCTTCCTGGGCTCTCCAACACCTCCTGCTGGCCAAACAGTGTTCCTGCTGCCAGTAATAATGGCAGACCCCTTGCAGGAAACTGGGTACTGTGCCCTCTTCCCTGGACTGACTGCTCCCTATAAGCCACAACATGAAACCACCAGTCTCTCATGTTCTCTGCTACCCCCTGCAGGGACAGCAAACACTTTTGCATAAACATCTTCACTCAGAATTTGAGCCACATCTCCGCTGTAGCTCCTCCTTTCCTCAAACAGATTTTCTCCTGTTGCTATGGGAGACCACATTCTCCCTGCAGAACTTTTTAGCACTCTCTAAACTCTCTAGACATGTCTTAGTCATCTCAGTCATGACTAGGGATGAGCTGAACACCCCCCCTGTTTGGTTCGCAGCAGAACATGCGAACAGGCAAAAAATTTGCTCGAACAGGCGAACACCTTTAAAGTCTATGGGACACGAACATGAATAATCAAAAGTGCTCATTTTAAAGGCTTATATGCAAGTTATTGTCATAAAAAGTGTTTGGGGACCCGGGTCCTACCCCAAGGGACATGTATCAATGCAAAAAAAAGTTTTAAAAACGTCCGTTTTTTCAGAAGCAGTTATTTAATAATGCTTAAAGTGAAACAATAAAAGTGAAATATTACTTTAAATTTCGTACCTGGGGGTGTCTATAGTATGCCTGTAAAGTAGCGCATGTTTCCCGTGTTTAGAACAGTCCGAGAGCAAAATTAAATTTCTAAAGGAAAAAAAGTCATTTAAAACTACTCACTACTATTAACTACTTCAGCCCTGGAAGGATTTACCCCCTTCCTGACCAGAGCACTTTTTACACTTTTTACAATTTTGCACTGCGTCGCTTTAACTGCTAATTGCGCGATCATGCAATGCTGTACCCAAACAAAATTTGCGTCCTTTTGTTCCCACAAATAAAGCTTTCTTTTGATGGTATTTGATCACCTCTGCGGTTTTTATTTTTTGCGCTATAAACGGAAAAAGACCGAAAATTTTGAAAAAAGACAATATTTTCTACTTTTTGTTATAAAAAAAATCCAATAAACTCAATTTTAGTCATACATTTAGTCCAAAATGTATTCAGCCACATGTCTTTGGAAAAAAATGTCAATAAGCGTATATTTATTGGTTTGTGCAAAAGTTATAGCGTCTACAAACTAGGATACATTTTCTGGAATTTACACAGCTTTTAGTTTATGACTGCCTATCTCATTTCTTGAGGTGCTAAAATGGCAGGGCAGTACAAACCCCCCCAAATGACCCCATTTTGGAAAGTAGACACCCCAAGGAAATTGTTGAGAGGCATGTTGAGCCCATTGAATATTATTTTTTTTGTCCCAAGTGATTGAATAATGAAAAAAAAAATAAAAATAAAGTTGTCACTAAATGATATATTGCTCACACAGGCCATGGGCATATGTGGAATTGCATCCCAAAATACATTTAGCTGCTTCTCCTGAGTATGGGGATACCACATGTGTGGGACTTTTTGGGAGCCTAGCTGCTTACGGGGCCCCAAAAACCAAGCACCGCCTTCAGCATTTCTAAGGGCGTAAATTTTCGATTTCACTCCTCACTACCTATCACAGTTTTGAAGGCCATAAAATGCCAGGTCATTTCAACCCCCCCCCCAAATGACCCGATTTTGGAAAGTAGACACCCCAAGCTATTTGCTGAGAGGCATGTTGAGTCCATGGAATATTTTATATTTTGCCACAAGTTGCGGGAAAATGACAAACTTTTTTTTTTTGTACAAAGTTGTCACTAAATGATATATTGCTCAAACATGCCATGGGCATATGTGGAATTACACCCCAAAATACATTCTGCTGCTTCTCCTGAGTATGGGGATACCACATGTGTGGGACTTCTTGGGAGCCTAGCTGCATATGGGGCCCGAAAACCAATCACCCCCTTCAGGATTTCTAAGGGCGTAAATTTTTTATTTCACTCCTCACTACCTATCACGGTTTCGAAGGCCATAAAATGCCAAGATGGCACAAAACCCCCCAAATGACCCCATTTTGGAAAGTAGACACCCCAAGCTATTTGCTGAGAGGCATGCTGAGTATTTTGCAGCTCTCATTTGTTTTTGAAAATGAAGAAAGAAAAGAAAAATGTATTTTTTTTTCTTTTTTCAAATTTCAAAACTTTGTGACAAAAAGCGAGGTCTGCAAAATACTCACCATACCTCTCAGCAAATAGCTTGTGGTTTCTACTTTCCAAAATGGGGTAATTGGGGGGGTGCCATCTGGGCATTCCATAGCCTCCGAAACTGTGATAGGCAGTGAGGAGTGAAATCAAAAATGTACACCCTTAGAAACCCTGAAGGTAGTGCTTGGTTTTTGGGGTCCCGTATGCGGCTAGGCTCCCAAAAAGTCTCACACATGTGGTATCCCTGTACTCAAGAGAAGCAACAGAATGTATTTTGGGGTGTAATTTCACATATTCCCATGGCATGTTTGAGCAATTTAGTAACAACTTTGTGCAAAAAAAAAAAAAATTGTCTTTTTCCTGCAACTTGTGTCATAATATAAAATATTCCATGGACTCGACATGTCTCTCAGCAAATAGCTTGGGGTGTCTACTTTCCAAAATGGGGTCATTTGGGGGGGGTTTGAACTGTCCTGGCATTTTATGCACAACATTTAGAAGCTTATGTCACATACCACCCACTCTTCTAACCACTTGAAGACAAAGCCCTTTCTGACACTATTTGTTTACATGAAAAAATATTTTTTTTTGCAAGAAAATTACTTTGTACCCCCAAACATTATATATTTTTTTTAAAGCAAAGGCCCTACAGATTAAAATGGTGGGTGTTTCATTTTTTTTTCACACAGTATTTGCGCAGCGATTTTTCAAACACATTTTTTGGTGAAAAACAAACTTTTTTTAATTTTGATGCACTAAAACACACTATATTGCCCAAATGTTTGATGAAATAAAAAAGATGATCTTAGGCCGAGTACATGGATACCAAACATAACATGCTTTAAAAATTTAAAACGTGCAGTGGCGACAAACTACATACATTTTTAAAAGCATTTAAAAGCCTTTACAGGTTACTTCTTTAGATTTACAGAGGAGGTCTACTGCTAAAATTACTTCCCTCGATCTGACCTTCACGGTGATACCTCACATGCATGGTGCAATTGCTGTTTATATTTGACGTCAGACCAACGCTTGCATTCGCCTTTGCACGAGAGCAGGGGGGGACAGGGGTGTTTTTTTTTTTTTCTTTATTATTTTTTTTTTGCTTTTTTATCTTATTTTTAAACTGCTCCTTTCATTTTTTTTTTTTTTATCATTTTTGTTGTTATGTCAGGGAATGTAAATATCCCCTATGATAGCAATAGGTGGTGACAGGTACTCTTTTTTGAAAAAAAATGGGGTTTATTAGACCCTAGATCTCTCCTCTGCCCTCAAAGCATCTGACCACATGCTTTTCCATTTTCCCAATGGCGCTGTTTACATCTGGCAAAATCTAAGTCATGAAATGCTCGTAGCTTCCGGTTTCTTAGGCCATAGAGATGATTGGAGCCATTCTGGTCTCTGATCAGCTCTATGGTCAGCTGGCTGAATCACCAGCTGCATTCTCAGGTTCCCTGTTGGAACAGGAGAGCCAGAGAAAAACATGAAAGACAGTGGGAGGGGGGACATTCCCTCCCACTGCTTGTAAAAGCAGTCTAGAGGCTGATTAGCTAGGATTGCTTTTACATGAAAACCGACCTCTGGCTGAAAAGAATGATACCAAGATGATACCTAAACCTAAACCTGCAGGCATCATTCTGGTATAACCATTCAAAGTCCAGCAACATACCAATACGTTGCTGGTCCTTGTTGGGCATATATTGTAATCTTTTTTTTCATGCAGCCTGTGGGCTGAGCGAAAAAAAGAGATTGATTGGTGGGTATGCCCACCATTAGAATACCTCCCTTCATCCACCCACTTCTAATGCTGGGCATACATGTACCATTTATATATGCCGAAGCATGGGGGCATCCGCCCCAAAAGTTGGGAGCAAATCGCTCCTCTGCCCCTGCTGCCCCCCTGCTTCGGCATATATCACCTCCGACAGCGCTGGAGTCACGGCTTTATGTATCGTGGGAGCAAACGCTGTTGCTGTCAAGATAAATAAATAAAAAGCTGAATGGCGTACCTGAAGACAAAAAAATGGTTAACAATAAAACACAGTAAACAGTAAAGTATAAAAAATTGCATACCTGAAAAGCAAACATGATAAAACATAATAACAAAAAAACATTGCAGAATAGAATACAGTAAAAAAGAGCAGAACAATAGAGAGTGAATAGTGAGAGAGAGAACAATAAAACAACAAATATTTTTATTTTATTTTTTTTGTGTGTTTTTTTACACTTTTTTTTGTAACTGTAACTTTTATAACTGTAACCGGTTCAAGGTTCGGGTCTCTCAAAATGCGTTGGTGTCTTGGGAGACCCTGTGAAAGTGTGCCTAGTCTGTGCAATGCTGTACCCTACACTAATACTCAACTAGTGTATGATAGCGTTCAAAACATTCATCAATGCAAAGACCAGGATTGTCAGGACAGGAGGGACAATAATAGCGGGTGTCACACATATATCCGTGCTTGCTGCAGACACGACATCTTTTTTGGGGGGTTTGTTGGGTAGGGGTACTCGGGAGGACATAAAGAAAATGCCTCTCATGCAGCAGACTGCATTTGGTTGGGGATGTGAATGGGGGAAGTACGGGTGCTGCAGAAGTGGTGGGTTCACAATTAGGATTGGCGAATGCAGTAGGAAGGGCACTATGGGCATGACGGGCCTGTGTTTGTCTTCTTCTTGGTGGCAGCGGGACACTACTTGTGCTTGCCACCTCACCAGCTTGAACTGCACTTATGGGACTCACCACGTCACCAAGTGTTACTGCAGTGCTGGTTTGACTACGACCGGGGTGTACTAGGCCGTTGGTGCTTGCCAGTTCACCAAAACGCTACCAAAAAACTGTTAGCGATCGCAGGGATCAGACCTAACTCTGCAAACGCTGCAGTTATGTGTTTAGTGTTTTGTAAGTGACAGTGATCGATCGATACTGCACTTGGGTGGGCTGGGCTGGGCGGAGGGACAAAAAGCAGGTGCTAGCAGGTATCTGGGCTGATCCCGCTAACACTGCGTTTTTGGGAACCCTAAACTGCTGGGGACGCTAGTATAGATCTGATCGGATCAGATATTGATCCGTTCAGATACTATACCACTAAGGGAGGTGTACGGTGCATGCGTGGGTGTTAGCGCTACTGGCACTAACCTGACGCTGCCTGGGGCTGGTGCTTGGCAGTTCACCAAAACGCTACCAAAAAAACTGTTAGCGATCGCAGGGATCAGGCCTGACTCTGCGAACGCTGCAGTTATGTGTTTAGTGTTTTGTAAGTGACAGTGATCGATCGATACTGCACTTGGGTTGGCTGGGCTGGGCTGGGCGGAGGGGCAAAACACAGGTGCTAGCAGTTATCTGGGCTGATCCCACTAACACTGCGTTTTTGGGGACCCTAAACTGCTGGGGACGCCAGTATAGATCTGATCGTATCAGATATTGATCCGTTCAGATACTATACCACTAAGGGAGGTGTATGGTGCGTGCGTGGGTGTTAGCAGTACTGGCGCTAACGTGACGCTGCCTGGGGCGACGCAGACCAAATCTGACCCTAAAACCTAACTTATATCACCGCCAGGAGATCAGGGGGCTAAACCTTTATTAGGTAATAAACGGCGGGTGCCCTGACACTATAAAAAATAAACGAACTAACCAGCGTCACCCATAACAGTTATACAGTGATCACTGGTGAAAGGGTTAACTAGGGGGGCAATCAAGGGGTTAAAACCTTTATTAGGTAGTATATGGGGGTCCCTGATGCTATAAAACGCTGACGACGAGCCTATATATTTACCTCCCTAACTAGCGTCACCAGTGACACTAATACAGTGATCAGAAAAACGATTGCTTAGTGACACTGGCAATGGGGGGTAATCAAGGGGTTAAAACTTTATTAGGGGGCGTTAGGGGGGTACCCTAGACCTAAAAGGGGCTAATACTAACTGCCCTACCACTTATAACTGTCACAAACTGACACCAATGCAGTAAAAAAAAAACTGCTATTGGTGTCACTGTGACGGGGGGTGATCGGGGGGTGATCAGGGGGTGATGGGGGGTGTGAAGTGTGCCTGGTGTGTTTTACTGTAAGTGTATGTGTTGTGCACTTACTCAGATGTCTTCTCTCCTCGGCGCTAGAACGGAAAATACCGAGCCGAGGAGAGATGACATCACTTCCTCTGCCGCTGCTTACTATACAGCAGCAAAGGAAGATTCTCATTCGTTGGGAGCGATCGTGAGGGCGTGGCCACGAATGAGTGGTCTCCCCCTCAGCTTGGATCGCTCCCCTAACAAAGCCGACCGCCTCGGGCACCGGGGAAGAAGAACTTCTGTTCTTCTGACAGCTTTTATATAACTGAGGGTGGAGCCATGCGGTGACCCCGCCCCCCTCTGACGCACAGGGACTTCCCTATGGCTTCCCCATGCAATTTTTTTTTTAATTTTGGTTTGGGGTTCCCCTTAATATTCATACCAGACCCAAAGGGCCTGGTAATTGACTGTGGGGGAATCCCATGCCGTTTTTTTCAATGACTTTTATGTGTATTACAGAGACCAGACAATTCATTAACCACTTGCCGACCGCCTAACGCAGATATACTGCGGCAGATTGGCATGGGCAGGCAAAATCACGTACCGCCCGCGGGAGGCAGATCACGTACCAGGTACGTGATTTTGCCTGCCCGTGCCAATCTGCCGCAGTATATCTGCGTTAGGCGGTCGGCAATTGGTAATGAATTGTCTGGTCTCTGTAATACACATAAAAGTCATTGAAAAAAACGGCATGGGATTCCCCCACAGTCAATTACCAGGCCCTTTGGGTCTGGTATGAATATTAAGGGGAACCCCAAACCAAAATTAAAAAAAAAATTGCATGGGGAAGTCATAGGGAAGTCCCTGTGCGTCAGAGGGGGGCGGGGTCACCGCATGGCTCCACCCTCAGTTATATAAAAGCTGTCAGAAGAACAGAAGTGTCACACAGCAGGAGACTCCCATTGAGGCGGATCATTAGGAGGATGCAGCGGGGAAGACGAAGCCGGAGGAAGATGCTGGAGGAGAAGACCGGAGAAAGATGCCGGAGGAGAAGACCGGAGGAACAAGCAGAGGAAGATAGAGGAAGAGGTGGGGGAAGAACAAGAAGAAAACCCAAGGAAGACCAGAAGAAGATGGAAGAAGAAGTGGGGAAAGAAGAAGACATTAATAAAGGAATTGTCAAAAAACAGCTATTTGTAATTTTTGACACTTTTTTTGTGAAATGGTAGGGGTACATTTGTACCCCATTACCAATTCACATGGGGGGTCGGGATCTGGGGGTCCCCTTGTTAAAGGGGGCTTCCAGATTCCAATAATACCCCCACATACCCCCACAACCACCAGGCAAGGGTTGTGGGAATGAGGTCCTTGTCCCCATCAACATGGGGACATCCTCCCCATGTTGAGGGCATGTGGCCTGGTATGGTTCAGAAGGGGGCTGCTCTCTCGTCCCCCCTCTTTTCCTGCGGCCTGCCAGGTTGCGTGCTCGGATAAGGGTCTGGTATGGATTGTTGGGGGGACCCCATGCCATTTTTTTTTTAAATGTTGGCGTGGGGTTCCCCTTAAAATCCATACCAGACCTAAAGGGTCTGGTATGGATTTTGAGGGGGACCCCCATGCCAATTTTTTTTAAATTTTGGAGCGGGGTTCCCTTTAATATCCATACCAGACCTGAAGGGCCTGGCATGGAATTTAGGGGGACCCCCACGCAATTTTTTTTTAAATTTTGGTTTGGGGATCCCCTTAATATTCATACTAGACCCAAAGGGCCTGGTAATTGACTGTGGGGGAATCCCATGCCGTTTTTTTTTCAATTACTTTTATGTGTATTGCCGAGACCGACAATTCATTAATAGCCGCGAGTAGTTTTAAATGACTTTTTTTCCATTAGAAATGTAATTTTGCTCTTGGACTGTTCTAAACATGGGAAACATGCACTACTTTACAGGCATAGTATAGACAACCCCCAGGTACAAAATTTAAAGGAATATTTCACTTTTATTGTTTCACTTTAAGCATTATTATAATCACTGCTCCCGAAAAAACGGCCGTTTTTAAAACTTTTTTTGCATTGATACATGTCCCCTGGGGCAGAACCCAGGTCCCCAAACACTTTTTATGACAATAACTTGCATATTAACCTTTAAATGTAGCACTTTTGATTTCTCCCATAGACTTTTAAAGGGTGTTCCGTGGCTTTCGAATTTGCCGTGAACACCCCAAATTGTTCGCCATTCGGCGAACGGGCGAACAGCCAAAGTTCGAGTCGAACTCATGTTCGACACGAACAGACAGCCCATCCCTAGTCATGACTCATCAATCGGTACACCCCTTGGTACTCCTCCATCAGTAAAGGCTGCACCGGTGTGGCTAGGTGATGGTGCTGTGAGGCTGCTTGTTCAGGGAGCTCTGTGCAGCCCGGGTGCTTGGAACTTGCTACAGTTCACAGATTACAGCTAAATTCCATGTCCACGGTAGGGAAACCAATCGTCACTCATTCTGTCCACATGGATTCAGACATTGCCTCCTATTTCCTCCGCAATTCGGCCACTTCACTCCCGGCCCAGAAATCCAACATGGCGCTGCTGCGCACTTCAGCCACTGGATCGGCCGCCCAGAAGAAAGCAGCAAAGCCACAGCCAGCTCCTGCTTTTGCCAAAGCAGTGTCTTCCGGCCACCCGGTCTCACTGATTCCTTCTCCAGAGATACCAAGGGCAGAATCTTCTTCTGGCTCCCATGAGGCTTACTCCCAGGACCCATCAATGGAGGGAGGATGGAGAGACTTGCTCGCTCTCCTCCTCACCATGCAGGACATCTCAATAGTGAGTAGTGACTTGAAAGATCAAATTGATGTGGTTGATACTCGTGTCTCTGCAATGGAAGCTACCACTAATGCTCTGGAGACCTGCGTGGCAGCACTATAAGCAGAGCAGGGGAGAACTCATTACAGGCTCACTATGCTACACCTGCTTATAGATGATGGGGACAATCTGAGGAAGAACTGGAGTTGGACTGAGTGCACCGAGTGCAGGGTTCCCGAGGAGGGAAAGCCGCGTTCCCCAGAGACATTCTTGCTAGAGTGCACTTTTATAAAACCAAAGAGGAGATCATGTGCTGTGCCTGGTCTAAGGGTCCCACGGACGTTGACGGAGCTTCTGTCAAGTTATTTCCAGATCTTTGTCGCCTGACTCTCCATATGCGGGGAACACTCCGCCCACTTCTGGATGTAGTCAGAAGCTCAGAGGCGACCTATCGTTGGGGCCATCCCTTTCACCTTCAAGTCAGTAACGGTTCAGACTTTTTCTCCCTTAGATCCCCGGATCAACTGGAAGCCCTATTTGCCTTTTTAGATTCACCTGCGGTCCCTGTTCCAGACTGGCTCGACATGTCCCTGTTGGTTGATGGTCAACTTCCCTAAGTACCGGGTCCCCAAAGCAGCAGGAGGTACAGGCCTTGTACAAGGTCAAGGGATCCCTGAAGGGTCTGCCTGACAGTCATTGAGCTATAACATTCTTTTTGAAAGAAGTCAGACAGGCCAACGGTGTCCGTTTAGTAGTGGACTATATCCACCTGTTACATTTTACATCAGATCTTTTCTTTAGATTTCCGGACTTTCCAGAGCTAGAAAACTCTCAACCCCTACCTTAATTTTCTGAACACTGGGCATGCTTGAGTATTACTCATATTTGGTATTCCTCATATCTTGTTTCTCTATGTCTACCTCGGGTTTCATGGGGTTAGTGAGTCTGATTGTTCTAGGTGCTGGGGGGGGTTTGCCCTTTGGAGATGAAGGGGGGCTGGCTCCCAGTTGAAGGAATAATGCGGCCAAGTTCCTTGTGTCTTTGGTCATAGTCTGCATCCACGTAATTGAGTGCTTACTATGGCTCAGTTGACCCTGGACTAATGGGTGGGCTCTGGGTTTCAATCTTGGAGCTCTGCCCGCAGGAGGGTTCTCCAGTTGATGTGGAGCATGGCGTCATTTCTGAAAGGTTTCGGAGCTAGCCTTTCCCAAAGGTTATTTCATTTTAACATATTGCTGCTATCCCGGCTTTTGATGCTAATGTTCTTATGGTGCCCGTCTCACAATGCTGCTTTACACCCGTCCTGGACCTTACCTCCATAGGCTGCTCTACTGAAGCATTAGGCTTTGTTGTAGCCACATTTAGGCTTGTCATTATCTTTGTCCTCCTCTGTTTTCCTTTTCTTTCTTTTTTCAATCCAGTCTCTTTTACCCCCTTTCTTTCTTCTTCTTTCACCCGTTTACCCCCTCCTTCCCTACACTTACCAGGTCCCCTCTTCTCACCCCCCTTTTTTTTGACCAGGGGATTGCCCTACGGGGTTGGCTAGCATTGATCGCACCCCATAAACCCTCAGCCAGCCATGGATCTGCATAGGGTTATAAATTTACCTCTTTCAATGTCACAGGCATTGCTACTCCTAAGAAGCATGCTAGACTCCTCTCAGACCTCAATAAGCAATGCACTCAGGTGGCCTTCCTACAAGAGACACACTTTAAACAGGACAGTGTGCCCAAACTCATCAATCCTGACTTTCCATGGGTCTATTGCTCCCCTTCCCCTATCTCAAAGTCTAAGGGTGTGAGTATCTTGGTTTCCAAAACGGTCCTGTAGACATATTTGGATGTCTGTATGGTTCCTCAGGGCCGTTACATTTTGCTGAAAGGCAGAATTAGGTCTACCACAGTGACTTTAGTCAATGTCTACTTCCCTAATTCGGATCATCTTAGTTTTCTGTGTTCCTTAATGCCAACTTTGTTGGATTTCCGGAAAGGTATACTTTTGTTGGGTGGGGATTTTAATTTCTCCCCTGAACCATTACTGGATGCCTCCAAAGGAGCCTCTCATTTATTTTTTGCGTACCTGAAAAAACTAAAAATGGAATTTCAACTCCTCAATATGGTAGACCCCTGGAGGTTGATGCACCCGGGGGAGAGAGATTATACCTTTTTCTCTCCTGTGCACCACTCCTATACCAGGATTGATTTCTTCTTTTTCAACACAAAGATCTAAATCTTGTCGCGTCCTCCCAGATCGACATAATTGCCTTCTCGGACCATGCTCCTGTCCACGTAACATTAGAGCTGCAAATACCTCAGCTGCATTCCCCGACCTGAAGGCTAAATCAATCCCTATTACAACTTCTTGAGGTCCGCACGGAAGCAGATCGTTTACTTTCCACTTACTTTTTGGAAAATGCCAAATCCACTCAGAAAACCATGCATGTATGGGAAGCCCATAAGTGTGTAGTGCGGGGGTCCTAATTCGGTTCTCAACGGAGGAAGGAAAAGGCCAAACAAACTGATGACCTTATTGCACGAGTGCATTCCCTCAAGCTATTGCACAAAAAATTCCTGGCATTAGCTCATTACCAGGGTCTTTTGCAGGCCAGGCAAGAGCTGAACGATTTGCTTTTTCATAAAACCACTCAATGCTTGACCTGGGCAAAACAATACCTATATGAATATTCTAACAAACCGGGCTCTATGTTGGCAAAAGTTCTCTGTAGCCCGAAGAAACGCACTTTCATCCCTTCTATAAATACTAGACGGGGGATAGGATATATACAGTGGGGCAAAAAAGTATTTAGTCAGCCACCAATTGTACAAGTTCTCCCACTTAAAAAGATGAGAGAGACCTGTAATTGTCATCATAGGTATACCTCAACTATGAGAGATAAAATGTGGAAACAAATCCAGGCAATCACATTGTCTAATTTTTGAAAGAATTTATTTGCAAATTATGGTGGAAAATAAGTATTTGGTCAATATCAAAAGTTCATCTCAATACTTTGTTATATATCCTTTGTTGGCAATGACAGAGGTTAAACGTTTTCTGTAAGTCTTCACAAGGTTGTCACACACTGTTGCTGGTAAGTTGGCCTATTCCTCCATGCAGATCTCCTTTAGAGCAGTGATGTTTTGGGGCTGTTGCTGGGCAACACGGACTTTCAACTCCCTCCAAAGATTTTCTATGGGGCTGAGATCTGGAGACTGGCTAGGCCACTCCAGGACCTTGAAATGCTTCTTACAAAGCCACTCCTTCGTTGCCCGGGCGGTGTGTTTGGGATCATTGTCATGCTGAAAGACCCAGCCACATTTCGTGTTCAATGTCTTTTCTGCTGGGAGGTTTGCACTCAAAATCTCACAATACATGGCCCCATTCATTGTTTCATGTACACGGATCAGTCGTCCTGTTCTCTTTGCAGAGAAACAGCCCCAAAGCATGATGTTGCCACCCCCATGCTTCACAGTAGGTATGGTGTTTATTGATTGCAACTCAGCATTCTCTCTCCTCCAAACACGACGAGTTGTGTTTCTACCAAACAGTTCTACTTTGGTTTCATCTGACCATATGACATTCTCCCAATCCTCTTCTGCATCATCCAAATGCTCTCTAGCAAACCTCGGATGGGCCCAGACATGTACTGGCTTAAGCAGGGGGACACGTCTGTCACTACAGGATCTGAGTCCCTGGCGGCGTAGTGTGTTACTGATAGTAGCCTTTGTTACGTTGGTCCCAGCTCTCTGCAGGTAATACACTAGGTCCCCCGTGTGGTTTTGGGGATTTTTACACACCGTTCTTGTGATCATTTTGACCCCACGGGGTGAGATCTTGCGTGGAGCCCCAGATCGAGGGAGATTATCACTGGTCTTGTATGTCTTCCATTTTCTAATTATTGCTCCCACAGTTGATTTCTTTACACCAAGCTGCTTGCCTATTGCAGATTCAATCTTCCCAGCCTGGTGCAGGTCTACAATTTTGTTTCTGGTGTCCTTTGACAGCTCTTTGGTCTTCACCATAGTGGAGTTTGGAGTGTGACTGTTTGAGGTTGTGGACAGGTGTCTTTTATACTGATAACAAGTTCAAACAGGTGCCGTTTATACAGGTAATGAGTGGAGGACAGAGGAGCCTCTTAAAGAAGAAGATAAAGGTCTGTGAGAGCCAGAAATCTTGCTTGTTTGTAGGTGACCAAATACTTATTTTCCACCATAATTTGCAAATAAATTCTTTCAAAAATCAGACAATGTGATTGTCTGGATTTGTTTCCACATTTTGTCTCTCATAGTTGAGGTATACCTATGATGACAATTACAGGCCTCTCTCATCTTTTTAAGTGGGAGAACTTGCACAATTGGTGGCTGACTAAATACTTTTTTGCCCCACTGTACTTCCCAGGATATTACCAAGGATTTTTTAGAATTTTACCATGATCACTATAACCTTAATTCCATTTAGGCGACAGGGACCTCAGGGGACCGTGTAGCAGAGGCACTGGAGTATATCTGTGCCTCAGGCATGCCCTCTCTACCAAGAGATGACAGTGAGACATTGAAATCATTGATCACGGCGGAGGAGGTGGGGACTGCCATAGCCCAAACAAAACCTAGTAAGGCCCCAGGCTTCTCGCTGGCCTATTATAGTACATTCTCCGATAGATTGATTCCTCATTTCCTGACAGCGTACAACTCACTGGTAAAAGCGGGGTCCATGACGTCCGACTCCCTGAGGGCATACCTCTCCCTGATTCACAAAGACGGTAAAGACCCTTCCCATTGCAGGAAATATAGGCCTATTGTGCTACTGAATTTAGATTTGAAATAATTTTCTAAAATCTTGGCCAATAGAGTCCTTCCCTATATCACTTAACTGATTCATGTAGATCAAGTGGGTTTTGTTCCTTCTCGGGAGGCTAGAGACAACACTTCTCGGGTCCTCAATTCCATCCAGTTGGCTCATTCCTCGAAACGTCCCTTTCTCTTACTCTCAATGGATGTGGAGAAGTCCTTTGACAGGATGGCTTGGCATTTTATGCAGGCCACCCTGTCCCACATCGGTAGAGGCCCACATTTGACTAGCTGGATCCTGTCCCTCTACTCTACATCATCAGCATCCATACGGATAAACTAATTGCACTCTGAGTACTTTTCCATCTCAAACGGAACAAGACAGGGTTGCCCCCTTCCTCCTCTTATTTTTATTTTAATGCTGGAGCCCTTTCTCTGTACCGTACGGACTGACCCGAATATTTTCTAATCTCCAGAAGTCTTCGGGTCATCACAAAATTGCGGCTTTTGTGGATGATTAAATATTCTTCATATCTAATCCCCATATATCCCTGCCAAATATACTTCAGGCCCTACACTTGCTATACAAGTCATTCATTCATTCATTCATTCACACTCGTACGGTGCCCTATCCAACTATAAAATTAACCTGTCCAAATCGGCAGCCCTTAACATTACGCTTTCTCATTCGGAATTGCATTCAATGTGTACCCATTTGACCTTTCAATGGGCTGACAAATCGATTTAGTATCTGGGGGTTCTTGTTACCTCAGACATTTGGGACCTTTACTCCATGAACTTCACCCCCTTACATAGCAAGCTCAAGCTGGATCTCAAACATTGGCACTTCCTGTCCCTGACCCGATTTGGGCACTGCAACACTTTGAAAATGATGGTTCTCCCACGGATCTTGTACGTGTTGCAGGCCTTGCCGATTGTAGTCCCTATGACATTATTTAAATGAGTGCGTTCCCTTTTCAGGGAGTTTATCTGGTCCCACAAATCACCGAGATTGAGTTTATCACTACTCTCCCTCTCTAAAAGGAGAGGGGAAATAGGCCTCCCTGATGTTTTTAGATACTACAGAGCAGCACCTCTCTCGAGGGTGGTGGATTGGAATTGCAATGAGGGCTCCAAGCAGTGGGTCTCTATGGAGAAGGACAACTCCATTCCTCTCCAATTATTTCCTTAGCTAATATCTAAATTTCCTGAAGATAAGCGGAATCGCCCATTCATTGGTGCCTCTCTACGGATAGCGAGATAAGTTTTCCGTACATTGGATCATTCCCTGATGCCCTCGGCTTTGACACCAATCCTCAGTAATCTTAACTTTACTCCTGTGTTCACCAATAGATGCCTGCAAAGTATAAGCCATCAGGGGAAGGTCTGTCTTCTCGATTTTTGGCCACAGGGAGGATTTCTGTAGGACTGGGGAGCCGACGAGACACACTTTTTTTTGCTCTATGGTTAAATGGCGTCGCCTTCAGATGGCACGTTCCCATCATTCATACATCAATGGGAAAAGGATTTGGGGATTAAGTTTACACTCGCTCAGTCAAGATTTTTATCTTGGCCCACAAATCTTCCCTTGCTAACCAGTATCAAGAAGTGGGATATAAAATTCTCTCGAGATGGTACTGTGTACTGTTCTTGCTCCACAAAATGGATAGCAGTGTCTCGGAAATGTGCTGGCATTGCATTCAGTGGTTTGGTACAATGGCTCATATATTCTGGCAGTGCCTCTTCTGGGGTCGTTCTGGGCAGATGTGACAGATACCGTTTGACATTGGTGGATCTAAGTGGCATTCCAAAGGCGTGTCTTTTACACCTGATGGGGAAACCCTTACAAAAAAATCTCTCACTATCCATTTGGTGAATGCAGCTAGAGCTTGCATTCCTTCACTCTGGAGGCAGTCACAGCCCCTGAATAAGGTCCTGTGGTACGCCAAAGTCAATGATTTCTTACGTATGGAGGAATTAACTGCCACCCTGAATAATAATTAGGAGGTCTTCAGGGATCATTGGAGACCATGGAGATATTTCACCTGTACTGATGAATACCTGCAGACTGTGGCCCAACCTATACCGGCTGATGGTCAAGCTACCGGTTAGTTGCTTCTTGGCTTGGGGATATTTGGTGGTGCCTGCTCACTGGAGGGCAATCCCCCCTGATTCCCTGTGCTTCCTCCTTACCCCTTCCTTCTCTTATTATTGTATGCTTCTCTCCTTGCTCCTGATTTCCTAATCCTGCCTTTTCTTTTTGACTGGATACTCCATTTACAGCGGATTTCTCTGATCTGTGAATCTGTTTGAAATAATAAAGTGTTACCGTCCTCCCTGAGCTTGAACCGGAACCAGAAGATCGTTTTCCACTACCATACTTTGCAAATCCTTTAAGTACACACTTTATGACAAGTCTAGATTAACCTCTTATTTGGGCTAGATTGAGTATTGATATTCGGCAAACCTTATCAGTCTTACGTTGCAGAATTACTGGCCGATAAGCCATTGCTGAAATCTGGGTTTGTAAATTTTGATGCTTTTGTTTTGTGTTGTTTTATTGTAAACTTTTATATTTCAGTCATACTGATCAGTTTTACATTCAGTTGTTATATTTCTTTGTCTATTTACATAAGATAACCGGCTGTAACATTGACTCGTTCGTTATGCTTTATATGAGTAATGCAATTGGCTATGGTCGACTACGTTTTTGTTCAAATCTTTGTACTTTATTTTAGCCATTAATAAAAATGGAATAAAAAAAAAAAAGAAAAGGCTGCACCAATTCAGCCCAGCGGCCTTTGGGCTGCCCTCTATAGGAAGAGGGTGGCCCAGACGCCACTGGGCTGAATTGGTGCAGCCTTTTCTTTTTTTTTTATTCCATTTTTATTAATGACTAAAATAAAGTACAAAAATTTGAACAAATATTGGCGAATACTGTGGACAATGCAGCATCCTTAGGTCCCTGTCTCTCTCCCTGTCTGAGTCTTGTGCACCCGGTTGGGCAGGTACAAGTACATTCTTATTTCTATATATAGATATATTCATACAATGCCATATATATGTCATGCATGATATTGCCATTATGTCTGTACACATACCTGTCATCCTCTCAATTCATTTTTCTAGACAAGCCTCTATGTATGTTTCACATTTTAAGCTTTGTCTTATACAAGTTTGGTCTACACACCATACCAATAAGAACTTTTTCCTTCTAGCGACTATTTTCGCCCAAGGATTCTATGAGGGGAACCCTTATCAGGCTATGCCAGGGCGTCCTTTGTGAGGGACCATTTCCTCCTATTTGAGCTCAGATGCGCCCTGAGCAGTGCTCTTATCTCACTGAACCGGAACAGATTGGGCTAACAATCACAGCACATTTTTAATACCTTCTACCTGTTTTGGATGCAAGATACTTTGAACAGTTATACAGTTTGTACGGTCAGTGTAATTACAATTGTGATATGCAATTAGAAATGGCATGACATTATACATGCCTGTTATGATGGTGTATTATATGCATTGTATACTTATTTGTACCCTTTCTATCAATTGTAGACGTTTATACGTCCTGCCGCAACCGCACACCCCTGAAGGGAAAGTATATTTACAGACTTGAAACACGTTGGGTACTTCTGTTGTTCTTATATGTACCTCAACAGATTGATTGTGGTTATTGATTGTGACATTAACTGTGTTTTTTCTGTATCAGCATCCTATCCAATTTTCATGTATTGTACATTTATATGATTACCCTTTTAACTTTAAACTATTAAAAGATTTATATTTTTGTAATACCTGTGTGATACCCTAGCTGCTTTCTCTCCCTTCTCAAAGTCCCACTTAGAGGAAATTTGTCTTTAAGTATGTATTTTAGGGATGTGGGTCAGTGCAGCCATTTCTGTCACTATTAGCACCACTTCTAAGTAATTTCTTCATTAACGGATACAAATATCAATCCCTCGCTTGGTGCCTTTTTTGTCACACTTTTGTCACTTTTTTGACAATTTAGACTCTGATATCTATTATTATTTGTTTGATCATGACTAATTATACTGGTACCAACTGGGACACTGCCATGTCGGGTCTCTATAAGAACTTTGTGCAGAAGGAACAGAGGGATACTGAATTAGTGTCCATTTTTTCTAATCTAAGGAAATTATTGGAGAAAAAATCTTCAAATTACTTGCATATACAGTCGTTTGACAACTACATTAAAAAAAAAAACAACCCATTTGGATTGCGGGTCCAAATCTTCCCCACTATGGAGAATATTGGACCAGCCTTCAAAAAGGAGTGGGAAAAAAATCTATCTGCTTGTTCAAATGGTATGATGTCTCTACTTGTAGAGGAATACCAATGAACAATTAGAGAAATTGACAGAGAACTTGATCCGTTATACATTCAACTCAATTCAATTGAATGAACACTTGGAGCAGTTCAATAAAGAGATACTGGTTAAGAAGGATAAAAAATTTCTCCGGGACCAAAGGGCCTTTCAAGAACAAAAAGCATATAATTGGAAGAGTGTACAGGCTAGAATGAGACCAAATTTCAAACAAAGATCTCACAATGTGGATTCTGGGTTTTCTGATGCCTCTTCGGCTTCCTTGGTTTCCTCTAGGGTATTCCGAGGATCTAGGAGGCCCAAAAAATCAAAAAGAGGTTCCAATGGAACTGGATCAAATGAAAAATCAAACAAAAAGCGTATTGCTGAGTCCCTAACTCCCTCAGCCCCTCTATTTTTAACCAGGCAACAATGGGCAACTCAGTGGGTAATATTGGTGTTTTTCAATGCTGATTCCAATCCACCCTCTTTTAGACTACAATCCACAGATGGCAAGATATCTCAGACCAATGCTCCTCGTGATGATCGATCATTTAAACTCAACAATAACAATGAATCACAGTGAATTGAGGATGAGGTAAGCACCGTCTGTACCTCTGATTCTACTGTTTCTGATTTAAATGTTATAAATTTGTCTTCCTATAAACTCAGTCTGGTTGAAACACAGGTTTTGGCCCGTGGCCTTAGTTTTTGTCCCAATCAAAATTTGGACAAATTTGAGGTCATTAAAGACCTACAGCTGTTTGCTAGGAAATTAATCCTCAAACAGCTGTACTCCCAGGATATACCCGTTAAACCAGATTTTGAACTGCAGGAATTAAGGGCCCTTGAGACGTTGATTGATCTCTTGGAGGAAAGTGACCCCCCCCGACCTGATCGATCAGATCGATCTTGAACATCTTCTGGGGAGTTACGATCAGAGTGAGCCACCCTCGTTGCTCAAGATCACCTTTAAAAAGAAGTCAGACAAATTTCCAACCTTGGGTACGAACTCCAAAGTACTAGCATTTATCAAACTTACCTGTAGTGAAATTTGCAAAATTAAGACTTTTCAACCAGTGAAATTTGCAAAATTAAGACTTTTCAACCAGATCAGGACTATGTATCCAAGGTTGAGAAACAAGCATTGAAATCCTTGATGGATAATCCAGCGATAATCATAAAATCCTCAGATAAGGGTGGGAACATGGTTGTAATGGACAATAATCTATACGTGGACATGTGCAACAAAATTTTGAACAATAAAGCATGATACCAAAAAATCCCAGTCACAAAAATCGCTAAATTCCACCAGGAATTTTTACGATCTGGTTGATCAGGCTTTCGCCACTAATGCAACGAACAAAAATAGAATGGGAGTATATAAGAACCAAATTACCACGTACGCCCACTTTCTACTGCCTGCCAAAGTTACATAAGAGCATGCAGAAACCTTCAGGTAGGCCCATAATATCGGTTAACAGTTCAATTACCGAGAAACTGAGGGAATATCTAAATGGGCACCTCCGTCCATATGTGGCTGATCTACCCAGCTACATACAGGACACTATGCAACTACTCAAAAATATCGATGGAGTTTGCATCCCTTCTATGGCTACCCTGGTGGCCATAGATGTGGAGGCTTTATATAGCTTAATCCCACATGATAAAGGGACGGCCTGTGTGAGGAATATTATTTCCCAGAATAGTAGGGTTTATACTAAGACCAAGGATTTCTTCGCGGGTGCTCTGGAGTTTATTTTCCATCATAATTATTTTATCTTTAATGGTTCCCACTTCCTCCAGGTACAAGGCGCCGCGATGGGGACCTCCTGTGCCCCATCATACGCCAATCTGTACCTGGAGGAGTGGGAACACATGATCAATGGATCAGAGGAAATTACCCCCTTCATGAAAAGCGTTGTGATGTAGTATTGCTATATTGACGACACTTTCCTTGTATGGGATGAACCAGTTGAGTCATTGGAACCATTTTTGGTTGAATTTAATCAGAATGACTTTAACCTCAACTTCACCATGACCTGGGATAGGTCAAGTATTACTTTCCTTGACGTGACCATCCATAAAGATGGATGGATTGTTAAGCAGTAGCCTCTACAGGAAGCCTACGGTGGGAAATTCAATACTACACGCAAGTAGCTTTCACCCTCGGGCACGTATCTCCTCTATCCCTTATAGGTAATATTTGAGGATCAGGAGACATTGCTCAGAAAATGCCATATTCAAAAGGGAAGCCGACCTTTTGAAGGTGAGGCTTCTGGTACGCGGGTACTCTAAGACATGTTTGAAAAAGGCCTACAATAGGGCCTGTACTAGGACCCGGAGTGACCTGCTTTACAATCCATCTTCCAAAACCAACAAGAAGAACCCGATATCCATCATAACAAAGTTTTCAAATCAACATAAGAAAATCAAATCTATTATAGAAAAGTATTGGCACGTCTTGGTTTTGGACATCACTATAGGCCCCTTTGTGCGTAACATTCCTGCTTTTGCTTTTAGATGAGCTAGATCCCTTCGAGATCGGTTAGTATCTAGTGAATTCAAAGCAGATGGGCGCAAAGACCCATGCAAAAGGGTGGATACGTTCACCTGTGGGGGGGTGCAACTATTGTCGCTTCCTGAATACATCTAAAAATATAATACTACCGAACAGTGAATGACCACGACATTATGCTAACTGCAGAACATCTGGGGTGGTTTACCTCCTCCTCTGTGAATGTGCATGCTATTATGTGGGTAAAACCGCACAAGAATTTTGGTGAAGAGCTTACCGCCATCTCGCCTCCATGAGGACGTGTTACCCCAGCCTACCTCCATCCTGGGATGTGGGGCGGGGACTGGAACAAGACTCTGCTCCAGCATGAACAAAGGTGGATTTTCCACCTCAACGCCACCCAATCACCTGGTCTCAATGGGTAGGTCTCTTTTAGACATTTTCTCGAGGGTTTCATTTCAGGGGGGTCTGAATGGGAACCACCTGATCCTACATGAACTAACTTAAGTAGTTTGGGGCCTATCTATGCTCAGTTGGTATTTTTGAATTGTACTCTTTTTTTGAATATTCCCCTTTTTAGTTTATTTTCTGTGTTCCCTCTTTCCTTGTACAGCTCGATTGAACTTCCAAGATAAGCTTGTATTTTAATTCATGTTATACTGTGGTATAAGTGTGTTACAAATGTAATGACAATTGTGTTATTCCTGTAATGACTGACTACTTATATACACATCATATGTTTTCCTAACAGTTCAATTGATCTTTGCCTAAAATTTCCCTGATCTGCTTTTTCTTTTTTCTATTACAATTCCTTCATACTTCTGCACAATTTTTAATTTTGGGTCACCAACATGTATGTGTCCCCTGTTGAATGTCCCAGGTTTGGTTTCCGGTCAGTGGGTTGTTGCCTGTCTTTTGGCGCATGCCCATTTGGTCCCCCACTCGGTGCATTGGGGCCGCTCACGTCATTCTGACGTGGGCGGACTCTGTTTACTTTGGAGCCACGTGACCGGACTTTCCGTCCAGTCACTAGGCTCCTGTTTGCGTGTCGCGGGAGTTTGATGCGGGACGGCGTCACCTCCAAGTCATTTCCGGCTTCTCCGGTGGGCATTCCGGATGTGCCACGTCACGTCCGGGTTTGTGTCATGCTGGTCACGTCCCATTCCACTTTCTCCATCTTTGTGGCTGGCATGTCTGGAGGCACCGTTTGCGTGCCATCCTCTTGGTAGATGCTGCCCAGCTCAAGCCCCACCCTGCTATGTAGGATTGGCCCTATGGCTTCCAATCCCACACATAAAACACGTCCTCAGTCTAGCTTGTCCTCCATACTGCATGGGTGGAGAGACTGAGGACCTGCTCACTTTTTAGCCACATACCAGGTAACCAATATTTGCCGAATGTCTGCCTTTTATTGAAAGTTTTAGACACATTATTCGCTTATTTAGAGGCGATCTGAGTGATGAGTATAACCCTTCTCTCTATCAGATCTCCCTGTTAAAAATATTCTTTTTTACTCTTACCTAGCCAAATTGCGTTATCCAGTAACTCTATCTGGATTTCCTCTTTTTTTGTCTCTGTACTAGATTGCAGGCTGTCCTGTTTGGATATCTGTTTGGTACCCTCTGTGGTGAATACTGTGGACAATGCAGCATTCTTAGGTCCCTGTCTCTCTCCCTGTCTGAGTCTTGTGCACCCGGTTGGGCAGGTACATGTACAATCTTATTTCTATATACAGATAGATTCATACAATGCCATATATATGTCATACATGATATTGCCATTATGTCTGTACACATACTTGTCATCCTCTCAACTCATTTTTCTAGACAAGCTTCTACGTATGTTTCACTTTTTAAGCTTTGTCTTATACAAGTTTGGTCTACACACCATACCAATAATTATCCCCCCTATTTCCTTCTAGTGACTATTGTCGCCCGAGGATTCTATGGGGAGAACCCTTATCGGGCTATGCCAGGGCGTCCTTTGTGAGGGCCCATTTCCTCATTTTTGGGTTCAGATGCGCCCCAAGCAGTGCTCTTATCTCACTGAACCGGAACCGATCGGGCTAACAATCACAGCATGTTTTTAATACCTTCTCCCTTTTTTGGATGCAAGATACTTTGAACAGTTATACAGTTTGTATGGTCAGTGTATTTACAATTGTGATATGCAATTAGAAATGGCGTGACATTATACATGCCTGTTATGATGGTGTATTATATGCATCGTATACTTATTTGTACCCTTTCTGTCAATTGTAGACGTTTATAAGTCCTGCCGCAACCGCAAACCCCTGAAGAAGAGAAAGTATATTTACAGACTTGAAACGCTTTGGGTACCTCTGTTGTTCTCATTTGTATCTCAACAGATTAATTGTGGTAATTGATTGTGACATTAACTGCGTTTTTTCTGTATCAGCATGCTATCCAATTTTCGTGTATTGTACATTTATATGATTACCGTTTTAACTTTAAACTATTAAAAGATTTATATTTTTGTAATACCTGTGTGATACCCTAGCTGCTTTCTCTCCCTTCTCAAAGTCACACTTAGAGGAAATTTGTCTTTAAGTATGTATTTTAGGGATGTGGGTCAGTGCAGCCTTTTCTGTGACTATTAGCACCACTTCTAAATAATTTCTCTATAGGAAGAGATCATCATAAACTCGTCCAAAAAGTCTTCAACATGTTCAGAAGGCAGCACAGGCCATATGAAGTCAGCAGCACAGATTTTTTTTGGTTGTTGCCACGGGCAACTGCTCTAATCTGCTCTCTCCTTGCAATGAGTGATGGCTTGCTTTCCTTTCCACTTGCTCTAGTGCAGCCAGATGCCTCTTGCATCAGTCCACAGCAGATTTACACACTGGTGGACTCTCTGGCCTTAGAAATGGCTCAGGCTAAATCCCCTTCATCCATAACAGTCTTTCTCTCATCACAGCATATCTTGCCTTTCTGAGCCTTAATTGGCCCATCTCTGCCATCAGGCCCATCACAACTTTTTAACAGATCAAAAACATTTTTTGGTGTACTGTCTCTTTAAGACTGCAACTCACAATGCTTTCTGCCTGGCTGCACTTCCCCACACAGTGAACAGTTCCTGACATGAACTCACCATTGGAGCGAAGACCTGGATTCCACCATCAGTTTGCCTGTATGCTCCACCAATTGTGACATGGGGTAGGTACCTCTTGTGCTAGATGCCTTTATTCAGTGAGTCCATGGTAGACAGGGCCTGGTAGACCACCAAGAAAGCAAAAGTTCACAAAGGAATGACTTCCCATGCAGGGGATCTTCTCCAGCTTCAGCAGGATACAAACACTGGAAAATGCCAAGCCACTTGGCTCATAAGCTCACTCAGCTTTAACTGCAGTACCACACTGTACTTCTTGCCAGTCTCTTAGACTGTGTTGTCCAATTCTCTTGTATACTTGGCTCTCCAGTCCATAGTCACAGCTCTGCTGCATGGCCCATCTCTGGCCTATGGATTGGGGTTCTCCTGACACCTCGATAGATGCTGACCTGACTCCTGGAACTGAGACCCTTTGTCTCTTGACCTCAGACCCCTTGATAAGACTTTCCATCTCCCCCACTGAGAGTGGTCTCCAAACCGGGAGCTCTGAGCTATCCTCAATGCACACCTACTGTACTCAGCCAGGTTACAAGTGTCCAGCAAAACCCTGACACAGGATTGACTGCTCTGAAGCTTTCTCTGCCCAGAAACAGCAGCCTGGAATGTCACATTCACCCCAAATGCAAATTCTGTGTAACATTTTCCTAACTTTGCACAATGGCAGGGGCTCGTCCTGTCACAATATATACAAAGTTATTAGTTATAGTTAAGAAGTAAGTCAAATGCAGTATGAAGGTGTTTATATACACATTTGCTCAAAGAGCTGCTTAAAGCAGAGTTCCACTTAAAAAAAAAAAAAAAAAAAGACAGCAGCTACAAATACTGCAGCTGCTGACTTTTAATAATGGGACACTTACCTGTCCCAGGGTCCAGCGATGTGGGGGAACGAAGCACCACTCGTCTTACCCCTCCTCCCTGCGGCGCCGGCATTGTCACTGTGGGCATGCACTGCGCATGCGCGAGCCGCACTGCGCGCTGTGACTGGCCGGGCAATCATCTGGGACCTGTGCAGTATCCCAGATGGCTTGCCGAGAGGGAGGGGGGAGAGGTGATCTCCCTTCCAGCGCCGCGGAGCACCAGGAGGAAGTGGGAGCGGAAACCCTAGAGGGTTTCCGCTCCCCCCCCCCCAAAAAAAATGACGTGTCAAATGTGGCACGTCAGGGGGGTCACCTTCCCTTAAAGCGGAAGTTCCATTTTTGGGTGGAAGTCCATTTTAAGTTACAATGAACTGTGAATTAGTTGCATTAGCCTGTTTCTGAGTTGCATTAAAATGGTTAGAATTGCTTTTGCATTCACATTGACTTGAATGGATAAAGCAGCTCAGATTAAATGTGTGGTGGCAGATAGCTACAAATAATTAGGACAAAAGGTAATAATTTTATCATTCACTCTGTCCTTTGATCTCAGGAATCAGTCTATCAGTGACGCCACAGAATCCAGAAGGAACTCTTTTTTTACAAGTAAAATCTTAGGTGTTCCTCATACCAGGAGTTAAATTGTGTAACATATTTTCAACCTAATTTCATTTGGAGCAATAAAAAAATCCAACAAGTCAGCATACACTTAGTAACTACAATATTTTTCCTAACTAATGTATTGTTTTGGTTCTGACTTGGTTTTGGTGAGTCTCATTTCTACAAATGTTGTTTTAAATAATGCAGACTAAATGTACAGGGCCTAGTTTACACATCCACAATTTCTAAAGAATGGTTGCCTAGCAATATATGTAGATCATTGAAAGTACATTCTGTTATCTAGTTTCAAAATGTGCAGATCCTGCTTCACTGAATAATAAGTGCACAAAACTGAAGTTTTATTCAATATAAATTAGACATTTTCTACTCCTATAATGGATTCTGGGGTAACCCCGTATGATCTTATTACTTATATAATCTGAAATTTCTTGGATTATTCCTAGTACTTTAAACTGAATACAGTTATAGTTAATATTTAAAATTCAGCTCTGGTATAATTTTTAATTTTTTATGTCTCCAGCAATATGGAGAAGTTGGTATTGCCTTTTATTCTTCCCACTCTCTATTGAGACACTGGTGTTATGTTGTATCATTCTCCTCTGGCCAGCAGGGGGAGTGGCAAAGCCAAGCAAACCATAGACTTCTATGCAGAGTGCTGAGAATCCTGGGGTTTGTAGTTTGAGAAGCCAATTGACTCCTTACACTACAGATACAAATAGGCAATGTGCAGTAGGAGGAGTGAGAGATAATTTTTATTAAACTGCCCAGGAAAGTTCTTCCTTTCTGAGGGAGTTAGAAAGAAAGCACCTTTGTGTTAATATTTGCCTGCCAGTGGGACACCATACCAGATGAGTTCCGAGCTTGAGACTGGGAGTGAGGACACCCAGGGCAGAGCAGCACTGCCCACATCACAGTACCTGCATTGCTGTTGCAGTGAGACTGGAACATCCACTAACCCTCTGTTTCCAACTGCTGATCACCAAAAGCCTTTGAGGAGAGACTAAGTGGGCCCCCCTTCTACAGCAAGAGAGAGTCACAGCATCCTGGGGACTGGAGACAGAGCTATTCACCTATTGCTAATATTGCTTGCAGAGGTCGAGCTACTGAGAGCAGGACACCAAGTGTACCCAATCAATACTGCACCTTTACTGCATTCTACATGTAGCACCCTGATGTCTAGGCAGGGTTGCTCCTAAATTTACCTGCCAGGTATCATTGCCTTGGCCAACTGTGAGGGATCAATTGATTTCACCCTAAGTCAGGAATTGCTGCACTTCTCTCTTCTGTCACTAGATGGCCGGGTATCTGGAGACATTAGATAAGACAAGGGCATTGCAAGGACAGATTGGGAATGGATAGGGTATCTCAGCCAATGGGCAGAGATTGTCTTTAGTCCCTTGGTCAGCTGAGAGAGCCTTTTTATTTGGGTGAGGTCTGGTGATTGGGATTCTGTGCCACCTGGATGGCTGTTTGGGTGGATGTGTGTTGTGCTGCTCGGGCTGCTAGGCTGAAGTTTGGGCCTATCCTGGGCACATCTGCCTGCTAGCTGTCTGAGGGCCTATCCAAAAGCAAAAGAGCAGCGTAGGGTTTCAGTCCAATAAGAAGTGATGGTTCTGCCAGCTGGAGAACCTGTCGTGGTCAGAGGTCGAGGGGAAGCTGTCACCACTAAGGGACCAACCACCTTGTTACCAGGGACCACAGTGAATAACTGAAGCAAGTACCGGAGCAGTATTCTCACCAACTGTGGACGATGAAGAATCTGTAAACTTCAGCAGGTGCCAAGCCAGGGACCCAGCCAGTGGGGTCGCTCTTGAGGATTACTTGGAGTGCCAAGCCAGGGACCCAGCAGGGAAGCGAGGGTGACGCTTGAGGAAGCTACTAAAGTAGGAAGATTAGAAGAGCTCACAGGATTCAGTGGCAGTGAATCAGCAAGTCTAGTGAGAGAGACTGGGAGCTCAGTGGGCTGAGAGTCTACAAGAAGGAACTGTATAAAAGTAAAGTAGTTTGTTACAATTTGTGTTAGGAACTGTTCTAAGACTGGTGCCATAGGAGACAGCGTTACTACACATGCAAATGTGGTGTCTTGGCCTTGCTGGATGCCTTTCCCTGCATGGCTGTCTACCTGTAGAAGTCTCAGAGTCTGCTAATTGACATTGCAACTACCTAAGGGTGTCCTGGCCCTAAACCCTCTCTCCCACTGTTCTGTTCAAGAGAAAATAAATCTCTTTGCATTCAAGAAGTGTCTGGCGCCCATGAATCTACCTTACATTGCACACACTATGCCTTGCAACCCACTCTATACAGAAGGATGACAGCTGTCCCTGGCTCTGGAGGTTCTCATTAGACTAAAGGAGGCCTAGGTCCTTGCTACATATACCACACATATTTCAAACCTAGACTGCACTTATACCAACCCTATACCTCATTATACTGAACCTTTAACGCATCTGAACCACATCTACCTTGCATCTGTGTCGAGACTATACCATACCGATACTGTAACTATACTGCATACAGGTTACCTGGGACTATCGTTAACTGCACCGATGCTCTTAAATGGCCCCAACAATAGCAGCCAGTAGAAGAACATCTCAAAGGACACCCCCTTCCCGTAATAATTATTCTGCAAGTCCCCTTTGTTCCCCTGCTCCTCCTCTCCTCTACCATCTTACTTTTCTTTTGGACAGTGCATACCCAGCCGGTCTGGTCTCTGGCAGAGTAGTTCTAGCACTCGGTAGATTAAGCTTTACTACTGCTCATTGCTGCACTTGAGGTGACTTTGCTACTGTTTATGCTGATCTGGATGCCAAATGTCACCTTATGCCTAGTCTTTACTGGAAATTAGGGATGAGCCAAACACCCCCCGGTTCGGTACGCAGCAAAACATGCAAACATGCAAAAGATTTGTGTGAACACGCGAACAATGTTAAAGTCTATGGGATGCGAACATGAAAAATAAATCAAAAGTGCTCATTTTTTAGTTTTATATGCAAGTTATTGCCATAAAAAGTGTTTGGGGACCCAGGACCTGCCCCAGGGGACATGTATCAATGGAAAAAAAGTTTTAAAAACGGACATTTTTTTGGGAGCAGTGATTTTAATAATGCTTAAACTGAAGCAATAAATATTAAATATTCCTTTAAATATCGTGTCTGGGGGTGTCTTTAGTATGCCTGTAAAGTAGCTCATCTTTTCCATGTTTATAACAGTGCCACAGCAAAATGACATTTCTAAAGGAAAAAATGTCATTTAAAACTGCTTGCGGCTGTAATGTATTGTCGGATCCCAGCAATATAGATAAAAATACCAAAAAAAAAAAATCCACACATCTCAACAATCCATAGGAACTGATACTTACTCCGTATACTTAATTTCACCTCACCTGTTTTCTTATCTTTACTCTATTCTTTACCTTACACCCCCAATAATTGCAGACATCAGACTAATACCCAAAGGCGGGTATAGCTTCTTTAGTCATTAGAAGACTTTATATGAATAAATTATGCTGGCAATTGATGGATATATTCCACAGATATGATAGGTAGGACTCTTGTTATAAGTTTAGTATTATTTGTCCGTTGTACATCAGATCCTATCTACACTTGTATCTGTTTGTATACTTCATTTTTCTGAAATCAGATCCTAGCTGCACATGTAACTGTTTGTATACTTCATTTTTCCCAATAAAAATCTTTTATGACAAAGAAAAAAAATACCAAAAAAAATGGTGTGGATGCCTCCCAAAATCCATACCCGGCCCTTCAGGTCTGGTAAGGATATTAAGGGGAACCGCGCACCAATTTTTAAAATAAAAATGGTGTGGGGGTGCTCCAGGCCCTCAGGCACTATATACTCTGAACAGCAGTATATATACTATACGGCCTGCCCTATATACTCTGCAGAAAATTGGCCTTAGGTGTTGGTGGTACCAGAAGACTGTAAGCCCTCACAGTTACTCTTGTTGGGCGCAGAACTGGGCCCTGCTGTGAAATATTATATCAAGAATTGTAATTACATGCTCCTCTTAAACAGGGGCAGAAAAATTGGGCCTTGGGTGGTGGTGGTGCCACAACACTATAACCCCTAACAGATACTCTTGTTGGGTGCAGGAACATGCCCTGCTGTGAAATATTATATCAAAAATTTTAATTACATGCCTCTGTTAAACAGGGGCAGAAAAATTGGGCCTTGGGTGGTGGTGCCACAACACTGTAACACCTCACAGATACTCTTGTTGGGCACAGGAACGGGCCCTGCGTTGAAATATTATATCAAAGGGGGCTTGGCCTAGCGCGGAAGCCGGATGGTCGCATAATCCCGGAGCTCCGGTGACACAGGGACAAAGCGGCACATAGCAGCCCATCTGAGGTGCCAAAAACCACGATTCCTCAGCGAGACAACTCCGGATACCCCCAAGATCATGTCTGCGGAACGATCAGAAGCCCCAGCGCCTTACGGACTTCTTCTCATTGAACAGCTGTGGAGGTAGGCAAGATGGCGTAGAGGCCTACTCACCCCTGGTAGCCTCACGAAAGAAAAAGGCCTCAAAAAAGGCAATCACTCCCATCATCCTGCAGCCTGGCCAAGACAAAACCCAGGCTAAATGGCACTGAATTGAGCTTGGCAGTGAGCCCAGCCTCAGATTCAGGGGAAGACACAAGGGAACTGCCAAAGTCAATAGAATATTTCCCCACACAAAAACACGGTTCTAAAAAACATGCTTTTGTCCTTGCGGAGCACAGTTCAATCCGATATGGTTGTGTGTGTATGCACCGACAAAAATGGAAGAATACGCTTCCACCATAAATGATCTGGTCGATGCCCATGATGAGAAGGAAGGTGAAAACGAATGAATTAAAGCAAAGCTAGCAGTTATGGAGGACAGGTCCAGAAGGAACAATCTGAAAATAAGGGGGGTCCCTGAATCATTGCAACAATCTGACCTGAGCCTCTATGCAGCTACTTTGTTTAAATCTCTCCTACCAAGTCTCACAGACTTAGACGTCACTATCAACAGGATTCACTGCCTGCCTTAGCCGTCTCATCTGTCAGACCAAATATCCAGAGATGTACTCCTTTGTTTGCATTTCTTTCATGTTAAAGAGCATCTTAGGTCAATTGTGAGGAAACAGAAACAAATTCCATAACAATACCTAAGCTTGCAATTTTTTGCTGATCTCTTGCAATATACATTACAAAAGAGGAAAAGCTTAAATTGGATGTAAACCCAATGTCATCCTTTCTAAACTACTGCCATAGGGGTTATCTATAAGGATATACATGTCTCCTGCATGTATCTTTATCTGTCAAATGTCTCCCCTCTGTCTGTTATGAGAGCTGAAAAACTGCAGATTCTGTGGGTGGGTCTGTTGTCTGGAGCTCGTTGGGTGGAGTCGTAATGTCAGTAGACTCCCCGCCTACCTCTACACTTCCCTTGTCAATATGCATTTTCTCCTGTGTATTTCTAACTGAACTTCTGCTATGATCTCTAGCATCCAGTGAAAAGACAGGAAAGTAACCACATGAACTCAGCATGCCAAATCATGCTGAGGTGTGGAACAGCCAATCTTTGCAGAGCTGCTGAAGAAAGGAGTGGGGGAGGGAATTAAAAAAATAATGCCTGTGTCTTAGGCTGTCACTCGCAGCAAGGGGGAGTATTTGACAAAGTTTTTGTCAGTTTGTCAAGATTTCTCTCACTGAACAATAAAAGAGGATTGCTCAGAGATGGATTAACTCTGTGTGGCAAGACTGGGCTCAAATGATAGGAAATCTTATACTCTACAGTATGATAAAATTAAAAAAAAAAATTTTGGTTTACATCCACTTTAAACACTGTGACCAAAGTTTTGCACAATCACAAAATTGCATACAGATGGGGCTAACCATGTGAAAATTTCCATCACCAAAGATAATCATACCTACGCAGTGACATCCCTGGAAAAGGGGATTGCTCTCCTGAAAGAATGGGATGTCCTTCCTGATCAATGATATTACCTCTACCAGCACTCCACGTCAACTTGAACAGGAGTAGAAAAAAGTAAACGCAAAAAATGCCAAATCTCACACAAAAAGGAGGCCGGATAGTCTTTATCAACCCTTAGTCAAATGTGACAGAGTCTAAATAATTGAACTTATCCCCCAGTTGTACCTAGCAGCAGAATGCTGTCCTTGAGTGATCCTCACCCACTATGCTCTTTGCACCAAGTATGGTGTGTTTTGAGGTTTTATATGTTACGTTCTTTTCTTTTTTATCTCTATGTTTTATTTTCTCGTTTTTTTGGATGGAGACGGCACCAAGAACACTGAGAGGTTTCTCAGTCCCTAATGGGCCACAACATGAATACCTACGATGTGGTTTTCTCTTGGGCGATTCTACAAAGGAACTATACCATGCACTGTGAGTACTGTACCAAATTTCTTAATTGTAAGTCTTTATGGAAAGAAGGACTTTTGAGCCATAGCGACATATTATGTGCTCAGGAGACTCACTTCTGCAAACAAGCCCCACCAAGGTGCTCACATAAAAATTTTCCTTATGTGTTTACTGCTAATGCAGACTCCAAAACCAAAGGCGTTCTTATAGCCATCAGAGATTCTGTGGCATTTACATTGCACAACGAAATACGTGATCCTCACTGCAGATTCCTGATCTTGTTATGTGACTTAAACTCCACTACCTATACGATAGTAAATGTTTACTCTTCCAACATTTACCAAGTTCATTTCTTCATGAAATTAATGAAAATGATCAGATCGTATCAAAAAGGTCTACTTGTAGTTTATGGAGACTAGGGATGAGCCAAACCCCCCCTGTTCGGTTCGCACCAGAACATGCGAACAGGAAAAAGGTTCGTTCAAACACGTGAACACCGTTAAAGTCTATGGGACATGAACATGAATAATCAAAAGTGCTAATTTTAAAGGCTTATATGCAAGTTATTGTCATAAAAAGTGTTTGGGGACCTGGGTCCTGCCCCAGGGGACATGGATCAATGCAAAAAAAAGTTTTAAAAACAGCTGTTTTTTCAGGAGCAGTGATTTTAATAATGCTTAAAGTCAAACAATAAAAGTGTAATATCCCTTTAAATTTCGTAGCTGGGGGGTGTCTATAGTATGCCTGTAAAGGGGCGCATGTTTCCTGTGTTTAGAACAGTCTGACAGCAAAATGACATTTCAAAGGAAAAAAGCCATTTAAAACTACTCGCGGCTATTGCATTGCCGGTCCGACAATACACATAGAAGTTCATTGATAAAAATGGCATGGGAATTCCCCACAGGGGAACCCCGAACCAAAATTTAAAAAAAAAACGGCGTGGGGTCCCCCATCTTTTCCTGCAGCCTGCCAGGTTGCGTGCTCGGATCAGGGTCTGGTACGGATTTTAAGGGGAACCCCGCGCCAAAAAAAAAAAAAAAACGGCTTGGGGTCCCCCCAATAATCCATACCAGACCCTGATCCGAGCACGCAACCTGGCAGGCCGCAGGAAAAGAGGGGGGATTAGAGAGCGCCCCCCCTCCTGAACCGTACCAGGCCACATGCCCTCAACATTGGGAGGGTGCTTTGGGGTAGCCCCCCAAAACACCTTGTCCCCATGTTGATGAGGACAAGGGCCTCATCCCCATAACCCTGGCCGGTGGTTGTGGGAGTCTGCGGGCGGGGGGCTTATCGGAATCTGGAAGCCCCCTTAAACAAGGGGACCCCCAGATCCTGGCCCCCCCCTGTGTGAAATGGTAAGGGCCTACCATTTCACTAAAAAACTGTCAAAAGTGTTAAAAATTACAAGAGACAGTTTTTGACAATTCCTTTATTTAAATGCTTCTTCTTTCTTCTTTCTTCTATCTTCCTTCATCTTCTTCTTCTTCTTCTGGTTCTTCTGGCTCTTCTGGTTCTTCCTCCGGCGTTCTCGTCCAGCATCTCCTCCGTGGCGTCTTCTATCTTCTTCTCCTCGGGCCGCTCCGTACCCATGGCATGGGGGGAGGCTCCCGCTCTTCTCTTCATCTTCTTCTCTTCTTCATCTTCATCAAGAGAAGAAGAGAAGAAGATGAAGAAGAAGATGAAGAAGAGAAGAAGATGAAGAGAAGAGCGGGAGCCTCCGCCCATGCCATGGGTGCGGAGAGGCCCGAGGAGAAGAAGATAGAAGACGCTGCGGAGGAGATGCTGGACGAGAACGCCGGAGGAAGAACCAGAAGAGCCAGAAGAACCAGAAGAAGAAGAAGAAGAAGAAGATGAAGGAAGATAGAAGAAAGAAGAAGAAGCATTTAAATAAAGGAATTGTCAAAAACTGTCTCTTGTCATTTTTAACATTTTTGACAGTTTTTTAGTGAAATGGTAGGTACCATTTCACACGGGGGGGGGTCGGGATCTCGGGGTCCCCTTGTTAAAACACTCACATGCTCACATGTTGAGTATATTGGTTCAATTAATATTACTTTGATATCATTCATGTAGATTCATTTATTGTGACAGACCTAGCCGGGAGAGAGACTTTTGGAGGGGACTGAATGCTAGCCTCTTGCAGATCGATCGCGGGCCCTGGCATTTGGGGGAACGGTGCTCTTTGTGAGCTGTAGGCCTGGGGACCCTTGAGGTGGTATTACTGTGGATTCGGGTCCTGGTCCCCCCAGGACACACAGACTCTGGGGACCCTGGATTTGCCATATTAGAAATAGTGGCTGATTCATAATGCTGGGACAAATACTGTTAGGAGATGCTGATGTCAATTCCAGCCACCTGTCTGTCTGTTGCCTGCTAGAATGTGTATTGTAAATAAGTCTCTAGTATGGGATCTAAGAGTCATTAGATCCCCATTGTTGTTTGTGTTAATTAACTCTGCTATTGTGATAATGTTGATTGAGTTTTCTGAGCTACAAGATGGCCAGTCTGGCCTAAAGGTCATGTCTGAGTCATCTAGGCTGTCTAAAGGGATTAGTTAATTAGCCCATGTTAATTAGGTTTCTGGTCAGAGGTGTATGTTCAGAGTAATATGAGCAGGAGGTATACACCTCCTCTTTCATTGTATAAAAGAGCCTGTATTTTTCAATAAAAGAGATTCCTGGTTGAACTTACATACAGCCTGCCTGGTGTTTGTTGTGAGCTACACAACTGGATTAGAACGGCACATAGCTGTAGTTCTAGTCCCGGAGCATCGGATGACCGAACCATCAGATGTTGCAATCTGCAATCTGATTCTATAGCTGCAGAGGAGTGTCGGGAGAGTGGAACCGAGTGAGCAGGGGCTTGTTACATTGGTTGGCAGCCATGGGATTTGCTCTCCAGTTACTGGGACACTCCAAACCACCACATTGAATGGCCAGCTATGCAGCCTGCAGGAGAGCCATGCCAAAAGACTTTGCTTGAGAGCCATGGAGGGAATGGTGGGATCGTGCTTCCTTGCCGTGAACACATCCAAACCATCACCTGGATCCAAGGTCCAGATAGCAGGAGAGGAGAGGTACAGATACCAGCCACCATGGAAGAGGAATTCAGAAGGAGGTTGCGAGAGATGCAGATACAGCACAGAGGACCAGTATCAGAGCAGGTCCTGCTAGGATGGTTTGATTCTATCCGCTGCGAACTCTGGAAGGAAGCGCTAGCCCGTGAGCAGCAAAACCAGGGAAAAGTTCTCCCCTCCATCCATGTACTGGTCGCAGTATGAAGTGCAAATGCTGTTATTGGGGGAACAGCCGAACCAGGAGAGGACAGCCGAGTTAAGCAGGCTGATCCGGGCAGAAATGCGGTTGGACAAGAGCTACAGAGCCCTCCGGTGGTATGTAGCCCAAGTGTGCCTGTGGACAGCGGATGACAGCCCCACGGAAGGCTTTGACTATGATGGCCTGGGATTGTTATACTGGAGGCTGTCCGGGGACCCTGACTTTGGGAGTGATCGGGAGTGGCGTTTGGAAGAAATAATGGAGCACAGAGAGCGAAGACTGAATGTCTCAGAAGTGCACTGGGCACAGGAAGATTTGGAGTTTCTGGCTGTTCAGGAATGGGAGCTTGAGATTGCCTACAGACAGCTGCTAGACTCTGCTCAGCAGCAGGGTGGGGCTCCCTTTGCCTGGGACTATCAGGAAATACCAGTTGACAACTCTGAAATCCTGGCTGAAGAGTTGACAATGTGGCAGAGTAACAGTGTGCTTTGCCAACCCGCCCCCGCAGCTATGGAGGAGGAGGTCTTATGGTGGATGCAGCAAGTGCTGACTGACCTTGATGAACCTGTTTCTGCATTGGATGATCTTGGATGGAGGAATGTGCCTGTCCAGCAGAATGCCAGAGAATCGGCAGTGGAAAATCTGGAGATCGCTATCCCCAAAGCTGAAGTGCTGACAACGGGGCAGAGCTCTGCTAACCTCTGCCCAGCACTGATAGCATCTTCTGGGTTCCAGGGACAGGAGATGGTGAACCTTTATCCCCAGACACCAGTTGCAGAGACAGGGGATTTGATAGACTTTTCTGCTGAGGAAGAACAACCTGGTGAGCCTCCAGCAGAAGAAGAGCTGTTATTAGGGCCAAACTTCACTGTGCTCTGCCCAGCACCAACAGAAGTATCTGTGAAGATACAAGGAACTTCCCCAGCTGAAGCGCTGGCAACCAGACAGAGGGTCCAAGATCTCTGCCCTACACCTGCGGCGGTTCCGGAGGCTCAGGGTGAGAAGGAGGTGGTCACTTCCCAGCAGCAGATCAGGATACAGGGGGAGAAGGGAGAGGAGGTGTTTGTCGTCCCTCCCCAACAGTTGGCCAGGGTGAAGGAAGTGGTCTTTCCTCCCCAGCAAAGATCCGTGCACCTGGGAGATAGTACCACAGACATATCGTCCCAACATCCTGATGAGGGAATGGAAAAGGAAGCAGCCGGCTCACCTCCCCAATGGCAGCTACACAGTTTGGGAGTGGAGGAAGCCAGCCTCCTGCTCCAAAGGTTAGCTGGAGTGGAGGATGCAGAGTCCCCAGCAGAAGTGCTGGCAACAGGGCAGAGTGCTACCAACCTCTGCCCAGCACCGGCAACAACTACAGTGTTCCAGGGAGGCGGGGCAGTCGCCCTCCCTCCCCAACAGTTAGCCGGAGCAGATGGTGTGGGGTTTCCAGCAGAAGGGCTGGCAACAGGGTCGAGTACTGCTGGCCTCTGCCCTCAACTAATAGAGGATGGATTTCCTGTGAAGGTGGATGGGACTTCAAACTCAACCTGTATACCCCAAGGATGCTGGGCAGTCGGCCCAGATCCCCAACAGCATGACGGAGTGAGCCCAGACACCCTGTCTTCTCTCCAGCGGCAGTAAGGACTCCAGGGAGAAGGGCCAGTCCAGGCCTCTCCCCAGCGGCAGATATGTTCTCTGAGAGAGGCAGAGGTTGGCTGGGTGAGTATTGCTTTGTTTGGAACAATTTGTTTGGGGTACTGTGTGGGTACAGGCATTAGAGGACTGGAACTACTGGCTAACTTCGGAGTCAACCTGTCTGGGGTCTCCTCCTGTGTTAGTCTCCTGCCAAAAGGGGAGAAATGTGACAGACCTAGCTGGGAGAGAGACTTTTGGAGGGGACTGAATGCTAGCCTCTTGCCGATCGATCGCGGACCCTGGCATTTGGCGAAACGGTGCTCTTTGTGAGCTGTAGGCCGGGGGACCCTTGAGGTGGTATTACTGTGGATTCGGGTCCTGGTCCCCCAGGACACACAGACTCTGGGGACCCTGGATTTGCCATATTAGAAATAGTGGCTGATTCATAATGCTGGGACAAATACTGTTAGGAGATGCTGATGTCAATTCCAGCCACCTGTCTGTCTGTTGCCTGCTAGAATGTGTATTGTAAATAAGTCTCTAGTATGGGATCTAAGAGTCATTAGATCCCCATTGTTGTTTGTGTTAATTAACTCTGCTACTGTGATAATGTTGATTGGGTTTTCTGAGCTACAAGATGGCCAGTCTGGCCTAAAGGTCATGTCTGAGTCATCTAGGCTGTCTAAAGGGATTAGTTAATTAGCCCATGTTAATTAGGTTTCTGGTCACAGGTGTACGTTCAGAGTAATATGAGCAGGAGGTATACACCTCCTCTTTTATTGATAAAAGAGCCTGTATTTTTCAATAAAAGAGATTCCTGGTTGAACTTACATACAGTCTGCCTGGTGTTTGTTCTGAGCTACACAACTGGATTAGAACGGCACATAGCTGTAGTTCTAGTCCCAGAGCATCGGATGACTGAACCATCAGATGCGATTTGCAATCTGATTCAATAGCTGCAGAGGAGTGTCTGGAAAGTGGAACCGAGCGAGCAGGGGCTCGTTACAGACCTTTTCTTAATTGACCAGCAAGTTCTGCTTCAAACCAAATCCGCTGTTATAAATTCGATAACGTGGTCTGACCACACTTCCATAGTCCTATCTATAGCAGACTCGGTTTCCTCCAACCTAAGTCCAGTGTGGGGAGTCAACACATTTCTACTACAACAAAAGGAGACAAAGGAAAAGATCTGTACTCATTTGAAAGATTTTTTTAATGATAATGCAGGCTCAGTACAAAACCCGTTTATATTGTGGAACGCCCATGAAGCGTTCATAAGGGGCATCCTTATTCAGTTAATGGCAAGAGCTAAGAGGCAGAGGCAGAAGTGATTTACTGAAATATTATATCAAAAATTGTAATTACATGCCCCTGTTAAACAGGGGAAGAAAAATTAGGCCTTAGGTGGTAGTGGTGGTGCCATAACACTGTAACCCCTCACAGATACTCATGTTGGGTGTAGGAATTGGCCCTGCTGTGAAATATTTTATCAAAATTTGTAATTACATGCCCCTGTTAAACAAGGGCAGAAAATTGGGCCTTGGGTGGTGGTGGTGGTGCCATAACACTGTAACCCCTCACAGATACTCTTGTTGGGTGCAGGAATGGGCCTGCTGTGAAATATTATATCAAAAATTGTAATTGCATGCCCCTGTTAAACAGGGGCAGAAAAATTGGGCCTTGGGTGGTGGTGGTGGTGCCCTAAACCAAAAATATTGTTGGAAGCTAGCACCATCAAAATTGAGGAGGAATAGGATCGACAGCATAGGCAGTCTTTAAGGGATCCCACATACATAGCAAATTCAATAAGTTACATCAGCATCAGGTGCTTGATAGCTGCTGATCCAAGACTGATTCATTTTTATAAATGTGAACCTATCAACTGAGTCTGTGGACAGGCGCACTCTTTGATCAGTTACAAACCCTCCAGCAGCACTGAATGTGCATTCAGAAAGCATGCTGGATGAAGAACAGGCCAGTAGTTCAATTGCATATTGAAAAAGTTCTGGCCAGTGGTCCATCCTCAAGACCCAGTAACCCAGTGGATGCTCTGTTGAAAAGGTCTCCAACTCTGCTCTTGCCCCAAGATATTCCTGCACAATATAATGCAGACACTGGGGATGGTTGCTTGAACCGATCAGACCTTGGCACTGAGGACTGAAAAATTTTTAAAGGCATCGGTCAGACGGCCACCTTCTCCACCACTCTTCCTCTGACTGAACGAAGCCTCAGCAACACATTGTCCAGCACCAGGAAATGATAACCTCCCAGGGTCTGGAAATGTTGTACAAACCTTTCTTCAAGGCCTCCTGAAGATGTTTCATCCTCTGCTCCCTCTGGGAAGGCAGGATGAGTTCTTCAACCTTACCCTTGTAACGTGAATGAAGGGTTGCCAGCCAGTAATGAACCCTCTCCTTGATACCATGAATCCTAGGGTCCTTTCACAGGCTTTGCAGAATCAGGGAGGCCATGCAGCATAAGTTTGCAGAGGCATTCGATTTTGAGTCCTCTGGGTCACTAAGGATCACATGATCCATAACTACCTCCTCCCAGCCACGTACAATTCCTTGGGTTTCTGGGGACTGAAAACCATCCCTTGAAGACTGCTGTTGAGTGTTATCCTCTACATCCATGCTGTCACAGTCCTCCTCCTCTTCTTCCTGTGTGTTTGGCGGGCCCACAGGAATGCTATCTGGATAAAGGGGGCCTTGAGAGGAAAGAAAGTCCACCTTTTCCTCCCGCTGTTCTGCCTCAAGTGCCCTGTCCTTGATTCCATGAAGAGTGTGCTTCAGCAGGAAGACTAGAGGGACAGTGTCACTGATGCATGCATTGTCGCTGCTCACCATCCTTGTGGCCTCCTCAAATGGTGACAGGACAGTGCATGCATCCTTGATCAGTAGCCACTGGTGTGACGAAAGAAGACAAGCTCCCTGACCCTGTCCTGGTGCCATACTCGCACAGGTACTCATTGGTGGCCCTCTGCTGTGTGTGTAGCCACTGCAGCATTGACAACATTGAGTTCCACCTGGTGGGAATGTCACAAATGAGGTGGTTGGTGGGCAGGTTGTATTCCATTTGAATGTCAGCCAGCCGAGCAATGGCATTGTATGACCGGCGGAAATGACCACAGACTTTTTGGCATGCCTCGGGACATCCTGTAAGCCTGGGACCTGCTCAAGAACCGCTGCACCACCAAATTCAGGACATGTGCCAAACATGAAACATGGGTCAAGTGTCCCTGTCGGAGGGCGGAGAGAGGGTTGGTGCCATTGTTGCATACAACCATTTCTGGCTGAAGCTGGCGTGGCTTCAACCACCTCTGAGCCTGCCCCTGAAGAGCTGACAGAATCTCTGCCCCAGTGTGGCTCCTGTCCCCTAGACAGACCAACTCAATCACCGCATGGCATTTTTCAGCCTGACAGCCTGCGTAGCCCCTTGAATGCTTACTGAGCACCGCTGGTTCAGAGGGCAAATCTGCAGAAGAGGCCATGGAGGAAGAAGAAGAGGAGGAGGTGGAGGAGAGCTGTGGCAGAATCAACACTAGCATTTTGGAGGCGTGGTGGCAGAACAAGCTCCAACAACACTGAACTCTGTCCTGCATCCTTACCAGCTGACAACAGAGTTACCCAGTGCACCATGAAGGAAAGGTAACGTCCCTGCCCATGCCTGCTGGACCATGAGTCAGCGGTAATATGAACCTTACTGCTGACCGCCCTGTCCAACTAGGCAAAAACATTGCCTTCCACAAGCTGGTAGAGAGCCGGAATGACCTTCTGTGAAAAGAAATGGTGTTTTGGAACCTGCCACTGAGGTACAGCACATTCCACAATGTCACGAAAGGGGGCAGAGTCTACCAGCTGAAAAGGCAGCAGTTGCAGTGCTAGCAATTTGGCCAAGCTAGCATTTAGATGCTGAGCATGTAGATGGCTGGGACCAAATTTCTTTTTACGGTTCAGCAACTGGGGTAGGGAAATTTGCCTGCTAAAATCAATTGGTGGTGTACTGCTAGCTGCAATGGACACCTATTGCTATACCTTCATTCCTCTCAGTGCAGGTTTCTGAAAGGACTGGAGGTATAGTAGGGTTGGAGATCCCAGATGAGGAGCAAGGAGTCAGTTATTTTCTTGGATGTGGGTCTTTCAAGTGCTGTTGCCAATAGACTGCATGGCAGGTAGTCATATGTCTGGTCAAGCATGTGGTGCCCAAGCGGCTGCTGTCCTGGCCACACTTGACAGACATAGGTTGCAAATAGAGATCTGCTGCACACGTGTTGAAAAAGGCAAGGAACTTTTCAAAGTCAGCTGGGAGTCAGCAGTGCCGTGCACCTGCGGAGCTCTGCGGTGTGATGCAATAGGGTGGCTGCTGTTAAGCTGCCCCCTAGAGGACATCCTGCCTTGTTGGAGTTGTGCCTCCTCCTCTTCCTCTCTTCTCTCAGGCACCCAAGTACAGTCAGTGACCTCATCATTCCCTCCCTCCTTGTCACTGGAGCAAACTTGGTAGCATGCTGCAGCTGAGGGAACATGACTGCCAGTTTCTTGTCCTTCTGTGGCACCCCCTCTCTTTAGGCTCATGTTACTCCCCTCCTCCAGCCTAAAACCAACATCGGAGCCTTCAAATCGCTGCGCATCCTCCAGCAGCATGTACCTGACACTGTGGTCAAATCATTCTGGGGATTCCTCCGTGCATGATGGTGGGGCTACAGAAGGAGTGACTGTGGACAAGGAGCCGGTGGAATAGGCAACTTTGGCAGCTGCGCTGGAAGGCGAACTACTCTGAGCCTGGGTGACAGAGGATGAGGAGGATGAGGATGGCTTTGTTATCCACTCTTTTGCATGTTGTGGCTCAATAACACGGACAGCAGCAGAAAAAAAGGACAAGCGTGCCCCACGACCACCTGCAGAGGATGCACCATGTCCATGACCATCACTTTTGACTGTAGACACAGAGGCTAATTGCCCTCTTTTAGTGGCCTGTGAGCGTCTGCCTTTGCTTGGTGGCCTTCCGAACATGATGTATTTTTTGTTTTGCAACACCACACTACCCTGTATTAGATACTGTGTACACCGCCTGAAGTGAATTAGAAACTGTACACACTGTATTAGATGCTGTGTACACCACCAGAAAAGTAGTAGAAACTGTACACACTGTATTAGATACTGTGTACACCGCCTGCACTGTATTAGCAACTGTACAACGGCTGCACTGTATTGTATACTGTGTACATCACCAGAAGTGTATTAGAAACTGTATACACTGTATTAGATACTGTGTACACCACCAGAAAAGTAGTAGAAACTTTACACACTGTATTAGATACTGTGTACACCGCCTGCACTGTATTAGCAACTGTACAATGGCTGCACTGTATTGTATACTGTGTACACCACCAGAAGTGTATTAGAAACTGTACACACTGTATTAGATACTGTGTACACCACCAGAAAAGTAGTAGAAACTGTACACACTGTATTAGATACTGTGTACACCGCTTGCACTGTATTAGCAACTGTACAATGGCTGCACTGTATTGTATACTGTGTACACCACCTGAAGTGTAGTAGAAACTGTACACACTGTATTAGATACTGTGTACACCGCCAGAAAAGTAGTAGAAACTTTACACACTGTATTAGATACTGTGTACACTGCCTGCACTGTATTAGCAACTGTACAATGGCTGCACTGTATTGTGTACTATGTACACCACCAGAAGTGTAGTAGAAATTGTACACACTGTATTGAATACTGTGTACACCACCATAAAGGTAATAGAAACTGTACACAATGTATTAGATACTGTGTAAACACCCCCTGAAGTGTATTAGAAACTGTACACACTGTATTAGATATTGGGTACACTGCTTGCACTGTATTAGAAACTATACAAGGGCTGCACTGTATTTTATACTGTGTAAACCACCAGAAGTGTAGTAGAAACTGTGCACACTGTATTAGATACTGTGTACACTGCCTGAAGTATATTAGAAACTGTACATACTGTATTAGATGCTATGTACACCACCAGGAAAGTAGTAGAAACTGTACGCACTGTATTAGATAATGTGTTCACCGCCTGCACTGTATTAGAAACTGTACAATGGCTGCACTGTATTGTATACTGTGTACACCACCAGAAGTGTAGTAGAAACTGTACCCACTGTATTAGATACTGTGTACACCGCCCAAAGTGTATTAAAAACGGTACACACTGTATTAGATACTGTGTACACAACCAGACAAGTAGTAGAAACTGTACACTCTGTATTAGATACTGTGTACACCGCCTGCACCGTATGAGAAACTGTACATTGGCTGCACTATATTGTATACTGTGTACAGCACTAGAAGTGTAGTAGAAACTGTACACAGTGTATTAGATACTGTGTGCACCACCAGAAAAGTAGTAGAAACTGTACATACTGCATTAGACGTGTACACCAACTGCACTGTATTATAAACTGTACAATGGCTGCACTGTATTGTATACCGTGTACACCACCAGAAGTGTAGTAGAAACTGTACACACTGTATTAGATACTGTGTGTACCGCCTGAAGTGTATTAGAAACAGTACACTGCACTGTAGATATAGGCTACACTGGATGCAGAGTGTGTGTATATATATATATATATATATATATATATATATATATATATATATATATTCAAATCGTAGAGGAGAACCGCACCCAGCTTATGATTCAGTGCCAGCAATCAGGTCCTCCCACCGACCTTATATATAGAGAAAAAGTCCAGAGGGTTGCTGCACTTAAAAACTTTCGGTTGCTTTATTTCACATAGTCACATGGAAAAATTACAAAGCAAGTACAATCTTTCCAGACGAAATCATGGCAATAGATGCCTGTACAATACAGATATGGATGGATTACGTTTCGGGCTAGTATGCTTGCGCCCTTCCTAAGATCCGTCAGAGCATATCTGACAAGTTCACTGCAATCAATCGTTTAAATACAAATTAGCGGGATACATCACATGTGGAAACAATATGGTTAATTGGTTCAATTCATAGTATATTCAACACCTATGCAGATACGTGTTTTTTACACCATAGACACAAGATCTGACAAATAGCAGCCGACATCTCTATCTCTTCATTCTTATTCTCCAAATATGTTCTATTAACTTATGAGAAATATATACATAGATAGAATGAGTATATCTATATACAGACCACCCTATTTCAAAACACGTTTACATTTTTTCTTTGTTTGTATAATCACTTGTAAAACAATATTGTTAAACAAACAAATAAAGATCTAAATCAACATTTAAACCATGTGGAACAATAGTATTTAAAAAATGTATCCAGTATACTTCTCTTTTTCTCAAAATCATTTCACGGTTTCCCCCCTCCTATTTTTCTCTATTCCCTCTAGGACCATATACTTTAATTGTGATACATTATGTCCAAATTATACGAAGTGTCTCGCTAGCGGTAGTTGTGTTAATTTGTCACGTATTGAATATTTATGTCTTGCTATCCTATCTTTTACTTTTTGTGTAGTTTCTCCAACATACACTAAACCGCATGGACACTTGATGGCATATATTACATATGATGATTGGCAGGCGTAATGTCCACGTATAGGAATAGTAAAGCCCCTATGTGGATGTGTAAAGAATTTTCCTTTTATCATAGAATTGCATTGTATGCATGACAAACACGGATATGATCCTAAATTTTTTTGTCCTAGAAATGTTGGTTTTATGATTGTAGATGTAGGTTGGTCCAATTTTATTAATCGGTTCCGTATTGTTCTACCTTTCCTATACGAGGACATGGGAGGATTCCAAAATTTTTAGGTCTCTTCAGAAATGCCTAATTGGGTTTAAGTCAGGGCTCTGGCTGGGCCATTCAAGAACAGTCACGGAGTTGTTGTGAAGCTACTCCTTCATTATTTTAGCTGTGTGCTTAGGGTCATTGTCTTGTTGGAAGGTAAACCTTCGGCCCAGTCAGAGGTCCTGAGCACCCTGGAGAAGGTTTTCGTCCAGGATATCCCTGTACTTGGCCGCATTCATCTTTCCCTCGATTGCAACCAGTTGTCCTGTCCCTGCAGCAAAACACCCCCATAGCATGATGCTGCCACCACCATGCTTTACTGTTTGGAATGTATTGGACAGGTGATGAGCAGTGCCTGGTTTTCTCCACACATGCCGCTTAGAATTAAGGCCAAAAAGTTCTATCTTGGTCTCATCAGACCAGAGAATCTTATTTCTCACCATCTTGGAGTCCTTCAGGTGTTTTTTTAGCAAACTCCATGCAGGCTTTCATGTGTCTTGCACTGAGGAGAGGCTTCCATCGGGCCACTCTGCCATAAAGCCCCGACTAGTGGAGGGCTGCAGCGATGATTGACTTTCTACAACTTTCTCCCATCTCCCGACTGCATCTCTGGAGCTCAGCCACAGTGATCTTTAGGTTCTTCTTTACCTCTTTACCTCTTTACCAAGGCTCTTCTCCCCTGATAGCTCAGTTTGGCCGGATGGCCAGCTCTAGGAAGGTTTCTGGTCATCTCAAACGTCTTCCATTTAAGGATTATGGAGGCCACTGTGCTCTTAGGAACCTTAAGTGCAGCAGAAATTTTTTTGTAACCTTGGCCAGATCTGTGCCTTGCCACAATTCTGTCTCTGAGCTCTTCAGGCAGTTCCTTTGACAGATGTGTGGCTTTCATAATCAAGTCCAATCAGTACAATCAAACACAGCTGGACTCAAATGAAGGTGTAGAACCATCTTAAGGATGATCAGAAGAAATAGACAGCACCTGAGTTAAATATATGAGTGTCACAGCAAAGGGTCTGAATACTTAGGACCATGTGATATTTTAGTTTTTCCTTTTTAATAAATCTGCAAAAATGTCAACAATTCTGTGTTTTTCTGTCAGTATGGGGTGCTGTGTGTACATTAATGAGAAAAAAATGAACTTAAATGAGTTTAGCAAATGGCTGCAATATAACAAAGAGTGAAAAATTTAAGGGGGTCTGAATACTTTCTGTCCCCACTGTATATACACTGAGCAAAATTATAAACGCAACACTTTTGTGTTTGCCCCTATTTATCATGAACTGAACTCAAAGATCTACAACTTTCTATTTACACAAAAGGCCTATTTCTCTCAAACCATTTGGCTCACGCAGTGCAGCACATCTCTTTCGCATGGAGTTGATCAGGTTGTTGATTGTGGCCTGTGGAATGTTGGTCCATTCCTCTTCAATGGCTGTGCGAAGTTGCTGGATATTGGCAGGAACTGGAACACGCTGTCGCATACGCCGATCCAGAGCATCCTCAATGGGTGACATGTCCGGTGAGTATGCTGGCCATGTAAGAACTGGGATGTTTTCAGCTTCCAGGAATTGTCTACAGATCCTTGCAACATGGGGCCATGTATTATCATGCTGCAACATGAGGTGATGGTTGTGGATGAATGGCACAACAATGGACCTCAGGATCTCATCACGGTATCTCTGTGCATTCAAAATGCCATCAATAAAATGCACCTGTGTTCGTTGCCCATAGCATATGCCTGCCCATACCATAACCCCACCATGGGCCACTCCATCCACAACGTTGACATCAGCAAACCACTCACCCACACAACACCATACACGCTGTCTGCCATCTGCCCTGTGCAGTGAAAACTGGGATTCATTCATGAAGAGAACACCTCTCCAAAGTGCCAGACATCAGTTAATGTGAGCATTTGCACACTCAAGTCGATTATGATGATAAACTGCAGTCAGGTCGAGACCCTGATGAGGATGACGAGCATGCAGATGAGCTTCCCTGAGATGGTTTCTGACAGTTTGTGCAAATTGTGAAATTCTTTGGTTATGCAAACCGATTGTTGCATCAGCTGTCTGAGTGGCTGGTCTCAGACGATCTTGGAGGTGAAGATGCTGGATGTGGAGGTTCTGGGCTGGTGTGGTTACACGTGGTCTGCGGTTGTGAGGAAGGTTGGATGTAATGCCAAATTCTCTGAAACGCCTTTGGAGATGGCTTATGGTAGAGAAATGAACATTCAATTCAAGGTCAAGCTGTGGTGGACATTCCTGCAGTCAGCATGTCAACTGCACGCTCCCTCAAAACTTGCGACATCTGTGGCATTGTGCTGTGTGATAAAATTGCACATTGTAGAGTGGCCTTTTTTTGTGGCCAGCCTAATGCCCCATACACACGATCGCACATTCCGACAACAAAATCCATGTTTTTTTTTCCGATGGATGTTGGCTTGTCTTGCATACACACGGTCACACAATGTTGTCGGAAATTTCGAACGTCAAGAACGCGGTGATGTACGACGGCACTAGAAAAGGGAAGTTCACTACCAAGTGCGCCACCCTTTGGGCTCCTTCTGCTAAACTCGTGTTATTAGAAGTTTGGCCTTTCTGTTTTTCAGTGCTTTCTGTTACCAGCCGACCGTTTTGAAGCCATGTTGTGGTTATGTACTCGTCGTAGAGTTTGTGCTGTGCGGAGGCTTGGTGTTGGGGTTCTTGCTTTGACCCAAGCCCAGTCAATAAACAGGGTGGGGAGGAGTTCATGGACCAGTGTGACCAATTCTCTCACATGCCTTTGTTGTGGGAGATCTGTGAGAATAATCCTGGTGATTTTAGGAATTGTCTCCGGATGACGAACCCCATTTTTCACTATTTGTTGGCTTTGCTGTCCCCTTATATTAGCAGGCAGGATACCTGCATGCAGCAAGCCATCACTCCTGAACAGAGGCTAGTCGACACATTGCGGTATTTGGCGATGGGGAGAAGTCTGCAGGACAACAAGTTCTCGACAGGCATCTCCCCCCAGGCTCTGGGGATCATAATTCCAGAGACCTGTTCTGCCATCATTCAGGTCCTGCAGAAGGACTATATTAAGGTAAGATTTCTCCTTTAACATTACATTATATGTATTTAATGTTTGCTAATGTATTGTATTTCGTTCATCATTTCCTAATTACCATGATTTGAATATGCTGTGAATGTCCCCATTGTTCTCATGCATGCTGGAAGATTTTAAACTTAATTTTTTGTCCTTCTTGCATATTTGCCTTCACTAACCTCCCCAGCATGCTATCCTGGACCCATACACACCTAGTCTAGTCACTTAAAAATGTATTTTGGCAGCTCCATAGTACTGCTAAACACCCCCTAAAATGTGTACAAATGTTATTTGTGTCCTTAAATTCATGCAGAGTGCCAGAGGCTTTTTTTGGGGTCTCAAAATCATTTGGAACCCTCCCTCCCCCCAACCGCTAAGTCAACCGATACCAATCCTCTATCTGCTGACTTTGCCAAACCCATACACACTATACCTACCTCTTTTGTGGTCATATTTATGGATGAATTCACCAAAGCATTTAGTGAAAGGGCCTGCCTGAATACTTTCAAATGGTACTGTTTAAAGTTTTGTTCTCCTATTATCTTGATAGGTAATTGCAGAATGTAAAAAACTGCTTCAATTTGTACAGTGTGTATTTATATTTTTGTATTATGACACTTTTTATCTGTCCAGTGGGCTGCCAATAGTGTAAGTAAGGAGGGGATGGCCAAAGTAACACACATTATGTATGCATTCAGCTCTCAATGAAGTGGAGAGGGTTACCTGTCCAAAACATCCCCCCCCCCTAAAATTTTTACAATGGGCCATCAGAGGGGGTGAGGCATCTGATAAGTGGACCTTCTCTTTTTGCCTTTAACCAGTTGCCAACTGCCGCATGACGATGTACGTCGGCAGAATGGCACGGGCAGGCAAAAGGACTTACAGGTATGTCCTTGGCTGCCCGCGGGGGGGGGGGTCCGATCGGACCCCCCCGGTGCCTGCGGCGGTCGGATTCAGGTCAGGGGCGATTAAAGGTGAGGGGGAGGCCACTCATTCGTGGCTCCCCCCTCGCAATCACTCCTGGCGAATGAGATGCTTCCTCGGCTTCTGTAATGTAAACAGAAGCGGAGGAAGTGATGTCATCTCTCCTTGAGCCGGTCTTTTCGTTCCGGCGCCGAGGAGAGAAGACATCCAAGTAAGTTTGCACCAACACTACACTAACAGTAGAACACGCAGGCACACTTGTCACCCCCCCATCACCCTCCAGTCACCCCCTGATCTCCCCCCTGTACCCCCTGTCACACTGACACCAAAGCAGTTTTTTTTTCTGATTATTGCATTGGTGTCAGTTTGTGACAGTTATAAGTGTTAGGGCAGTTAGAGTTAGCCCCCTTTAGGTCTGGGGTACCCCCCTTTAGGTCTAGGGTACCCCCCTAACCCCCCTAATAAAGTTTTAACCCCGTGATCACCCCCCATCACCAGTGTCACTAAGCGATCGTTTTTCTGATCACTGTATTAGTGACACAGGTGACACTAGTTAGGGAGGTAAGTATATAGGTTCGCCGTCAGTGTTTTATAGTGACAGGGACCCCCATATACTACCTACTAACCCCCTGATTGCCCCCTAGTTAACCCTTTCACCAGTGATCACCATATAATTGTTACGGGTGACGCTGGTTAGTTAGTTTGTTTTTTATAGTTTATTATAGTTTATCATAGTTTTAGGGCACCCGCCGTTTATTACCTTATAAAGGTTTAACCCCCTGATCGCCCGGCAGTGATATAAGTTAAGTTTTTAGGGTCAGATAAGGTCTGCATCGCCCCAGGCAGAGTCAGGTTAGCGCCAGTACCGCTAAAACCCACGCACGCAGCATACACCTCCCTTAGTGCTATAGTATCTGAACGGATCGATATCTGATCCAATCAGATCTATACTCCCTAGCAGTTTAGGGTCCCCCCAAAAAATGCAGTGTTAGCGGGATCAGCCCAGATACCTGCTAGCACCTGCGTTTTGCCCCTCGGCCCAGCCCACCCAAGTGCAGTATCGATCGATCACTGACACTTACAAAACACTAAGCACACATAACTGTAGCGTTCGCAGAGTCAGGCCTGATCCCTGCGATCGCTAACAGTTTTTTGGTAGCATTTTGATACAGTCGCTGACAGTCAGGAGCTTTTTTGCCTGTGATTCTCACTAGTGTACCCCTAAATTTAGAGCCCAAAATGGCAAATCGAAGGTACACTAGTGAAGAGGCCTACACGTTTCTGAGCATGACAGATAGTGAAGAGGATGTCACTCATCTGTCAGATTCAGGCTCAGAATACGATCCTGTAGAGGACAGCGGCTCCATGACAGATAGCTCTGACGACGGAGTTGTGGTCCCTGCTACGGTCAGGCGTACCAGACCCCGAACTTCTTCTTCTGTCCTTGAAGTGCAAGAACCTCAGGTCCCTCATATGGAGCAGAGAAGTACTAGCGCCGCTATTCCTTCTGGTGAACTGGCAAACACCGGCGGCCTAGTACACCCTGGTCGTACATCCAGCACTGCAGTATCAAGTGGTGACGTGGCGAGTCCCATAAGTGCAGTTCAAGCTGGTGAGGTGGCAAGCACTAGTAGTGTCCCGCTGCCACCAAGAAGATGAACACAGGCCCGTCGTGCCCATAGTGCCCTTCCTGCTGCATTCGCCAATCCGAATTGGGAACCCACCATTTCTGCAGCACCCGTACTTCCCCCATTCACTGGCCAACCCGGAATTCAGGTGGAAACAGTTGATTTTACGCCACTGGATTTTTATTCACTGTTTTTCACCGAAGATCTCTATAGATCTATTGTGGACCAAAGCAATTTATACGCTGGTCAACACATTGCCGCTAATCCCCAGTCCTCCCTTGCCAGAGATTGGAGACCAATTACGGTCTCCGAATTTAAGATCTTTCTTGGCCTTTCCCTCAACATGGGCATAAATAAAAAGAGTGAATTGCGGTCATATTGGTCCACTGACCCAATTTACCATATGCCTGTGTTCTCTGCTTCCATGGCCAGGGCATGATACGAGCAGATTTTGCGGTTCATGCACTTCAATGACAATGAACTCTGTTGTCCTCGTGGAGACCCTGAATACGATCGGCTCTACAAAATTCGGCCCCTAGTAAACCACTTCAACCAGCGTTTTGCAGACTTGTTTACTCCCCATCAAGTTGTCTGCGTTGATGAGTCCCTGATTAAATTTTCTGGCCACTTGTCATTCAAACAGTACCTTCCCAGCAAGCGTGCCAGATATGGGGTCAAGATGTATAAGCTCTGTGACAGGGCCACAGGCTATACATGTAGATTTATGGTTTACGAGGGCAAAGATAGTCACTTAGAGCCGACAAACTGCCCTGACTACATAGGAAGCGCTGGCAAGATAGTGTGGGACTTGGTGTCACCCTTATTCGGAAAGGGGTACCATTTATATGTGGACAATTATTACACGAGTGTGCCACTTTCTAGTTACCTTTTTGATCATCAAATTGGAGCATGTGGCACCGTGCGACCTAATCGCCGGGCTTTCCACAGCGGCTTGTAGATTCCCGTCTTAGGCTGGGGGAGAGAGCCTGCTTGCAGTGTAATAATTTGCTCACTATGAATTGCAGGGACAATAAGAATGTTTTCGTTCTTACCTCCCTTCATGCAGACATGACGGTCCAAATTGCTACGGTGACTGGTGTTGTGGAGAAACCCCTCTGTGTCCACGAATATAACATCAACGATCAGTTGTTGGCGCCGTACCTAGTTGTCTGTAAGGCCAGACGCTGGTACAAAAAAGTGTCTGTATACTTATTTTAATTGGCTTTGCTGAACGATCATGTGCTATACAGAGCTTCAGGACAGACTGGATCCTTCCTTAAATTCCAGGAAGAGATCGTCAGAGCCCTTCTGTATCCAGACAGTGCTCCACCTCACCTTCCCCAACCAGATGCAGTAAGCCGGCTGCATGGGAGGCATTTTCCTTATGTCCTCCCAAGTACCCCTACCCAACGAGCCCCGCAAAAAAAATGTCGTGTCTGCAGAAAGCGCGGATATAGGCGTGACACCTGGTATTATTGTCCCCCCTGTCCTGGCAATCCTGGTCTTTGCATTGGTGAATGTTTTGAGCGCTACCATACACTAGTTAAGTTTTAGCATAGGGTACAGCATTGCACAGACTAGGACACACTTTCACAGGATCTTCCAAGATGCCATCGCATTTTGAGAGACCCAAACCTGGAACCGTTACAGTTTTAAAAGTTACAGTTATTTAAAAAAAATGTAAAAAAAAAAAAAAATACACAAAAAAAATATAAAATAAAAAACACAAAAATAGTTGTCGTTTTATTGTTCTCTTTCTCTCTATTTTCTCTCTATTGTTCTGCTCTTTTTTACTGTATTCTATTCTGAAATGTTTTATTGTTGTTATGTTTTATCATGTTTGCTTTTCAGGTATGTAATTTTTTTATAGTTTACTGTGTTTTAACCATTTTTTTTGTTTTCAGGTACGCCATTCAGCTGCAGCGCGGATTTATTTATCTTGACAGCAACAGCGTTTGCTCCCACGATACATAAAGCCGTGACTCCAGCGCTGTCGGAGGTGATTTCACCACCACAGTTAAATACTTCAGCATGTATGCCAAAGCGTGGGGGCAGCAGTGGGTGGAGGAGCGATTTGCTCCTGCCTTTTGTGGGAGGATGCCCCCATGCTTCGGCATATATATATTTTAGGCACAGGCTGCGTTAAATGTTTTATTTTTTACTTTTTTTTTTTGTATTTGCTTTGTAGGTATGGTAAGTATTACTGTTATACTGTAATGTTACTTTGTGTTTTTGTTAACTATCATTTGCTTAGCAGGTACACCATTCAGTTGCAGCGCGGATTTATTTATCTTGACAGCAACAGCGTTTGCTCCCACGATACATAAAGCCGTGACTCCAGCACTGTCGGAGGTGATTTCACCACCACAGTTACATACTTCAGCATATATGCCGAAGCGTGGGGGCAGCAGTGGGTGGAGGAGCGATTTGCTCCTGCCTTTTGTGGGAGGATGCCCCCATGCTTCGGCATATATATATTTTAGGTAGGCACAGGTTGCGTTAAATGTTTTATTTTTTACTATTTTTTTTTTGTATTTGCTTTGCAGGTATGGTAAGTATAATGCCGCGTACACACGGTCGGACTTTACGGCGGACTTTGCCCGGCGGATTTTTCGACGTACTTTCCGACGGACTTTGTGAATGAACGGACTTGCCTACACACAATCCACCAAAGTCCGTCGAATTCGTACGTGATGACGTACGACCGGACTAAAACAAGGAAGTTCATAGCCAGTAGCCAATAGCTGCCCTAGCGTGCCTTTTTGTCCGTCGAACTAGCATACAGACGAGCGGACTTTTCGACCGGACTCGATTTCAACGGATAAATTTTAAACAAGTTTAAAATCTAAGTCCGTCCAACTTTTGAGAAAACAAAGTCCGCTGGAGCCCACACACATCGAATTGTCCGACGAAATCCAGTCCGCCGGGCAAAGTCCGCCGTAAAGTCCGCTCGTGTGTACGCGGCATTACTGTTATACTGTAATGTTACTTTGTGTTTTTGTTAACTATCATTTGCTTAGCAGGTACGCCATTCAGTTGCAGCGCGGATTTATTTATCTTGACAGCAACAGCGTTTGCTCCCACGATACATAAAGCCGTGACTCCAGCACTGTCGGAGGTGATTTCACCACCACAGTTACATACTTCAGCATATATGCCGAAGCGTGGGGGCAGCAGTGGGTGGAGGAGCGATTTGCTCCTGCCTTTTGTGGGAGGATGCCCCCATGCTTCGGCATATATATATTTTAGGTAGGCACAGGTTGCGTTAAATGTTTTATTTTTTACTATTTTTTTTTTGTATTTGCTTTGCAGGTATGGTAAGTATTACTGTTATACTGTAATGTTACTTTGTTTTTTGTTAACCATCATTTGCTTAGCAGGTACGCCATTCAGTTGCAGCGCGGATTTATTTATCTTGACAGCAACAGCGTTTGCTTACACGATACATAAAGCCGTGACTCTAGTGCTGTCGGAGGTGATTTCACCACCACAGTTACATACTTCAGCATATATGCCGAAACGTGGGGGCAGCAGTGGGTGGAGGAGCGATTTGCTCCTTCCTTTTGCGGGAGGATGTCCCCATGCTTCGGCATATATAAACGGTGCATGTATGCCCATCATTAGAAGTGGGTGGATGAAGGGCGGTATTCTAATGGTGGGCATACCCACCGATCAATATCTTTTTTTCGTTCAGCCCACAGGCTGCATGAAAAAAAAGTTTACAATATATGCCCAAAAAGGACCAGCAACGTACTGGTATGTTGCTGGATTTTGAGTGGTTATACCAGAATGATGCCTGCAGGTTTAGGTATCATCTTGGTATAATTCTTTTCAGCCAGCAGTCGGCTTTCATGTAAAAGCAATCCTATTGGCTAATTAGCCTCTAGACTGCTTTTACAAGCAGTAGGAGGGAATGCCCCCCCCCCCCCCACCATCTTCCATGTTTTTCTCTGGCTCTCCTGTCCCAACAGGGAACCTGAAAATGCAGCCGGTGATTCAGCCAGCTGATCATAGAGCTGATCAGAGACCAGAATGGCTCCAAACATCTCTATGGCCTAAGAAACCGGAAGCTACAAGCATTTCATGACTTAGATTTTGCCAGATGTAAACAGCGCCATTGGGAAATTGGGAAAGCATTTTATCACACCGATCTTGGTGTGGTCAGATGCTGTGAGGGCAGAGGAGAGATCTAGGGTCTAATAGACCCCAATTATTTCAAAAAAGAGTACCTGTCACTACCTATTGCTATCATAGGGGATATTTACATTCCCTGAAATAACAATAAAAATGAAAGGAACAGTTTAAAAATAAGATAAAAAAGCAAAAAAAAAATAAAGAAAAAAAAAAAAAAGCACCCCTGTCCCCCCCTGCTCTCGCACAAAGGCGAACACAAGCGTCGGTCTGGCGTCAAATGTAAACAGCAATTGCACCATGCATGTGAGGTATCACCGCGAAGGTCAGATTGAGGGCAATAATTTTAGTAGTAGACCTCCTTTGTAAATCTAAAGTGGTAACCTGTAAAGGGTTTTAAAGACTTTTAAAAATCATTTTTAAGATCATCTTTTTTATTTCATCAAACATTTGGGCAATATAGTGTGTTTTAGTGCATTAAAATTAAAAAAAGTGTGTTTTTTCCCAAAAAAATGCGTTTGAAAAATCGCTGCGCAAATACTGTGTGAAAAAAAAAATGAAACACCCACCATTTTAATCTGTAGGGCATTTACTTTAAAAAAATATATAATGTTTGGGGGTTCAAAGTAATTTTCTTGCAAAAAAAATAATTTTTTCATGTAAACAAAAAGTGTCAGAAAGGGCTTTGTCTTCAAGTGGTTAGAAGAGTAGGTGATGTGTGACATAAGCTTCTAAATGTTGTGCATAAAATGCCAGGACAGTTCAAAACCCCCCCAAATGACCCCATTTTGGAAAGTAGACACCCCAAGCTATTTGCTGAGAGGCATGTCGAGTCCATGGAATATATTATATTGTGACACAAGTTGCGGGAAAAAGACACTTTTTTTTTTTTTTTTGCACAAAGTTGTCACTAAATGATATATTGCTCAAACATGCCATGGGAATATGTGAAATTACACCCCAAAATACACTCTGTTGCTTCTCCTGAGTACGGGGATACCACATGTGTGAGACTTTTTGGGAGCCTAGCCACGTACGTGACCCCAAAAACCAAGCACCGCCTTCAGGCTTTCTAAGGGCGTATATTTTTGATTTCACTCTTCACTGCCTATCACAGTTTCGGAGGCCATGGAATGCCCAGATGGCACAACCCCCCCAAATGACCCCATTTTGGAAAATAGACACCCCAAGCTATTTGCTGAGAGGTATAGTGAGTATTTTGCAGACCTCACTTTTTGTCACAAACTTTTGAAAATTGAAAAAAAAAAAAAAATTCTTGTCTTTCTTCATTTTCAAAAACAAATGAGACCTGCAAAATACTCACCATGCCTCTCAGCAAATAGCTTGGGGTGTCTACTTTCCAAAATGGGGTCATTTTGGGGGGTTTTGTACTATCTTGGCATTTTATGGCCTTCGAAACTGTGATAGGTAGTGAGGAGTGAAAATTTACGCCCTTAGAAATCCTGAAGGCGGTGATTGGATTTTGGGGCCCTGTATGAAGCTAGGCTCCCAAAAAGTCCCACACATGTGGTATCCTTGTACTCAGGAGAATCAGCAGAATGTATTTTGGGGTGCAATTCCACATATGCCCATGGCCTGTGTGAGCAATATATCATTTAGTGACAACTTTGTGCAAGAAAAAAAAAAGTTTGTAATTTTCCTGCAACTTGTGGCAAAATATAAAATATTCCATGGACTCAACATGCCTCTCAGCAAATAGCTTGTCTTTCTTCATTTTCAAAAACAAATGAGAGCTGCAAAATACTCACCATGCCTCTCAGCAAATAGCTTGGGGTGTCTACTTTCCAAAATGGGGTCATTTGGGGGGGTTTGTGCCACCTGGGCATTCCATGGCCTCCGAAACTGTGATAGGCAGTGAAGAGTGAAATCAAAAATTTACACCCTTAGAGATCCTGAAGGCGGTGCTTGGTTTTCAGGGCCCTGTACGTGGATAGGCTCCCAAAAAGTCCCACACATGTGGTATCCCCATACTCAGGAGAAGCAGCTAAATGTATTTTGGGGTGCAATTCCACATATGCCCATGGCCTGTGTGAGCAATATATCATTTAGTGACAGCTTTGTGCAAAATAAAAAAATGTGTCACTTTCCGGCAACTTGTGTCAAAAAATAAAATATTCCATGGACTCAACATGCCTCTCAGCAAATAGCTTGGGGTGTCTACTTTCTAAAATGGGGTCATTTGGGGGGGGGGGTTTGTGCCATCTGGGCATTTTATGGCCTTCAAAACTGTTATAGGTAGTGAGGAGTGAAATCAAAAATTTACGCCCTTAGAAATCCTGAAGGCAGTGATTGGTTTTCGGGGCCCCGTACGCGGCTAGGCTCCCAAAAAGTCTCACACACGTGGTATCCCCGTACTCAGGAGAAGCAGCTGAATGTATTTTGGGGTGCAATTCCACATATGCCCATGGCCTGTGTGAGCAATATATCATTTATTGACAACTTTTTGTAATTTTTTTTTTTTTTTTTTGTCATTATTCAATCACTTGGGACAAAAAAAATAAATATTCAATGGGCTCAACATGCCTCTCAGCAATTTCCTTGGGGTGTCTACTTTCCAAAATGGGGTCATTTGGGGGGGGGGGGGGGTTGTACTGCCCTGCCATTTTAGCACCTCAAGAAATGACATAGGCAATCATAAACTAAAAGCTGTGTAAATTCCAGAAAATGTACCCTAGTTTGTAGACGCTATAACTTTTGCGCAAACCAATAAATATATGCTTATTGACATTTTGTTTACCAAAGACATGTGGCCAAATACATTTTGGCATAAATGTATGGCTAAAATTGAGTTTATTGGATTTTTTTATATCAAAACTAGAAAATATCATTTTTTTTCAAAATTTTTGGTCTTTTTCCATTTATAGCGCAAAAAATAAAAACCGCAGAGGTGATCAAATACCATCAAAAGAAAGCTCTATTTGTGGGAAGAAAAGGACACAAATTTCGTTTGGGTACAGCATTGCATGACCGCGCAATTAGCAGTTAAAGTGACGCAGTGCCAAATTGTAAAAAGTGCTCTGGTCAGGAAGGAGGTAAATCCTTCCAGGGCTGAAGTGGTTAAATACTCCTCCAAAAAAATGTTAATACTGTCTTTGGCCAAGAATGTTTGTGTCTAATCTGCTTGCAATGTTTATGTGCAAAATTTATTTTTTCTTGTTTGACTCCACAGTTTCCTTCAACGTCACAGGAATGACACACTGTGGCATCCCAGTTTGCCCAGCAGTGGGACTTTCCCAACTGCGGAGGGGCACTAGATGGGAAGTATGTCCACATCGTCCCACCCCCTTAACTCGGGGTCATACTATTATAATTACAAGGGGTTTAATAGTATTGTGATGTTGGCGGTGGTGTCGGCGACATATGAGTTTCTCTATGTGGACGTGGGGAAGAATGGCCGGATGTCGGATGGTGGAATCATCACCCAGACTGAATGTTACAGACGGCTCCAGAATGGTGGCTTGGGATTGCCACCTGCTGAAGAGAACGTGGAAGGACTCCCGTTTGTCTTTGTCGCTGATGAAGCATTTGGTCTGAGTAAACACCTGATGCAGCCGTTCCCGATGAGGACCCTCACCCCGGAGCAGAGGGTTTTTAACTACCGGTTGGCCAGAGTCAGAAGAGTGGTGGAAAATGCCTTTGGAATAATGGCCAGCCGGTTCCGCCTATTTCTCACTGCAATAAATATGGTGGAATATAAAATCAATCATATCATTATGGCATGATGCATATTGCATAACTTTTTAATAAAATATGCATCAAACTACGTTGCCTCAGTTGGGACTGAGGCCGGCTTATTACTGGATACAACAACCCTGATGGCTCTTGAAGCTGGCCGTCCTGGCGTGCCCCCCCAAAGCACCTGTGAAGTTTGTGAAATATCTAGAGTACTTTGCGGGTAGTGGGGCCATTGCTATGCCACAAAATGTTTAACAAACGTGAAAAATAATTTTTTTATTTAAACAGAAATAATATTTATTTTGATTTAGTGCTTGTGTTTCTTTTAGCTGGCTGCTAGGTTATCCAATGGGCTTTTTTTTTTTCCCTTTTTGTTCAATATTGCAAACTTAATTTTTTGGAAACATGAGGGGAAAATCTCTTCTTCAGCGAACTATTATGTTGTGGGTCTGCTACACACACACACACACACACACACACCTTTTTTATGTTAACGAAAATGGCATGATTGTGGCAAATTATAAAGCACTGTGGGTGTTATTTACTAAAGGAAATTCCACTTTGCACTCCAAGTGCACTGCAAAAGTACGCTTGAAACTGCACTGAAACTGCACTTATAGTGCAAAGTGGATTTGCCTTTAGTAAATAACCCCCATTGTCACTGTAAACACCAACTTACTACAAAAATTGCTATTCAGCATTGAAAGAAGAAGCCACACATTGTTGAGTAGAAAACATTTTACTCAAAGCACATTCACATGTGCGTTAGAAAAGGGTTTTTGAATTTGTCTTTTTCCCACAACTTGTGTCACAATATAAAATATTTCATGGACTCGACATGCCTCCCAGCAAATAGCTTGGGGTGTCTACTTTCCAAAATGGGGTCAGTTGGGGTGGTTTGAACTGTCCTGGCATTTTATGCACAACATTTAGAAGCTTATGTAACACATCACCCACTCTTCTAACCACTTGAAGACAAAGCCCTTTCTGACACGTTTTGTTTACATGAAAAAATTTTTTTTTTTTTGCAAGAAAATTACTTTGAACCCCCAAACATTATATATTTTTTTAAAGCAAATGCCCTACAGATTAAAATGGTGGGCGTTTCATTTTTTTTTTTCACACAGTATTTGCGCAGCGATTTTTCAAATGCATTTTTTTGGAAAAAATAAAACTTTTTTAAATTTTAATGCACTAAAACACACTATATTGCCCAAATGTTTGATGAAATAAAAAAGATGATCTTAGGTCGAGTACATGGCTAACAAATACGACATGGTTTAAAACTGAGCACAAACGTGCAGTGGCGAGCGACAAACTAAATACATTTTTAAAAGTCTTTAAAACCCTTTACAGGTTACCACTTTAGATTTACAAAGGAGGTCTACTACTAAAATTACTGCGCTCGATCTGACCTTCGCGGTGATACCTCACATGCATGATGCAATTGCTGTTTACATTTGACGCCAGACCGATGCTTGCGTTCGCCTTTGCACGAGAGCAGGGGGGAATGTAAATATCACCTATGATAGCAATAGGTAGTGGCAGATACTCTTTCTTGAAAAAATTGGGGTCTATTAGACCCTAGATCTCTCCTCTGCCCTCAAAGCATCTGACCACACCAAGATCGGTGTGATAAAATGCTTTCCCAATGTCCCAATGGCGCTGTTTACATCCGGCAAAATCAAAGTCATAAAAGGCTCGAAGACTGACTGCCTTCCATTTATTCAGCATCATTTTATCCTTACATGGACTAATACCTGAACTTTTTGTGAAACATTAACTACCACCACCAAGTTCCACCTCTCAAGAACCCCCAACCCACCCCCTTACCCCCACCATTTTTAGTTATATGTACTCGGCTACCTCCATTGTGTGCCATATTAACCCCTTGATCGTTTATTTATTTCCTCATAAAATGCTTGTAGCTTCCGGTTTCTTAGGCCATAGAGATGTTTGGAGCCATTCTGGTCTCTGATCAGCTCTATGGTCAGCTGGCCAAATCACCTGCATTCTCAGGTTCCCTGTTGGGACAGGAGAGCCAGAGAAAAACATGGAAGACGGTGGGGGGGATTCCCTCCCACTGCTTGTAAAAGCAGTCTAGAGGCTAATTAGCCGCTAGGATTGCTTTTACATAAAAGCCGACCGCTGGCTGTAAAGAATGATACCAAGATGATACCTAAACCTGCAGGCATAATTCTGGTATAACCACTTAAAGTCCAGCAACGTTGCTGTTCCTTGTTGGGCATATATTGTAAACTTTTTTTTCATGCAGCCTGTGGGATGAACGAAAAAAAGAGATTAATCAGTGGTTATGCCCACCATTAGAATACCTCCCTTCAACCACCCACTTCTAATGATGGGCATACATGCACCGTTTATTTATGCCGAAGCATGGGGGCATCCGCCCCAAAAGGTAGGAGCAAATCGCTCCTCCGCCCCTGCTGCCCCCAAGCTCCGGAATATATGCTCTTTTTTTTAACTGTGGTGGTGAAATCACCTCCTACAGCACTGGAGTCACGGCTTTATGTATCGTGGGAGCAAACGCTGTTGCTGTCAAGATAAATAAATCCGAGCTGCAACTGAATGAACCTGCTAAGCAAATGATGGTTAACAATAAAATAAAGTAACATTACAGTATAACAGTAATGCCCTGTACACACGATCGGACATTGATCGGACATTCCAACAACAAAATCCATGGATTTTTTCCGACGGATGTTGGGTCAAACTTGTTTTGCATACACACGGTCGCACAAAATTGTCGGAATAACCAATCGCCAAGAATGCGGTCACGTACACCACGTAAGGGCAGTTCCGAACCAAGCGCGGCACCCTTTGGGCTCCTTATGCTAATCTCGTGTTAGTAAAAGTTTGGTGAGAGACGATTTGCGCTTTTTCAGACTCGTGGTTTTCAGATCGTTTTCTGCTGTTCAGTTTGTGCTTGTGGGTTTGTATCTGGTCTTCAGTGTGTGCAGTGAGTTCGTATTTGATTATACAGTGCGTTCTTGTCCGCTCGTTGCTTTTTTTCAGGTCGCTCTTCACAGGCCTTGCTGTTCTTCAGTGCGTTCTGTTACTTCGTTCTGAGCAGCCGACCGTTTTCTAGCCATGTTGCGTATACGTACTCCTCGTAGAGTTCGTGCTGTGCGGGGGCTTGGTGTTGGGGTCCTTACCTTGACACAAGTCCAGTCCATGAACAGGGTGGGGAGGAGTTTATGGACCAAGAATTGGTTTCTCCAGCGTGACCAGTTCTGTCATATGCCTTTGCTCCGTGAGATCCGTGAGAATAATCCTGATGATTTCAGGAACTTTCTCCGGATGACAGACCCCGTATTTCACCGTTTGTTGGCTTTGCTGACCCCCTATATCAGCAGGCAAGATACCTGCCTGCGGCAAGCCATCAGTCCGGAGCAGAGGCTAGTCGCCACCCTGCGGTACTTGGCGACGGGGAGAAGCTTGCAGGACCTTAAGTTCTTGACAGGCATCTCCCCCCAGGCTCTGGGGATCATTATCCCAGAGACCTGTTCTGCCATCATCCAGGTCCTGCAGAAGGAGTATATTAAGGTAAGATTTATCCTTTAACATCACATTTTATTTATAGAATGTTTGCTAATGTATTGTATTTCTTTCCTCATTCCCTAATTACCATGATTGTAATATGCTGTGAATGCCCCCTTTGTCCTCATGCAGGCTGTTTTTTTTAACAAAATTTTTTTGTCCTTCATACATATTTGCCTTCACTTACCTCCCCAGCATGCTCTCCTGGCCCTATATTCACCTCGTGTAGTCACTTAACAATGTATTTTGTCAGCTCCATAGTAGTGCTTTACCCCAAACACCCCCTAAAATGTGTAAAAATGTGATTTGTGCTTTAAATTCAGGCAGAGTAACAGAGGCTTTTTTTTGATGTCCCAAAATCATTTGGAACCCTCCCTCCCCCCAACTGCTAACTCAGCTGATACCAATCCTCTATCTGCTGACTTTGCCATACCCATACACACTATACCCACCTCTTTTGTGGTCAGATTTATGGATGAATTCCCCAAAGCATGTAGTGCAAGGGCCTACCTGAATACTTTCAAATGGTAGTGTTAAAAGTTTTTGTATCCTATTATTTTCTTGATAGGTAATAGCAGAATGTAAAAATGTGCTAAAATGTGTACAGTGTGTATTTATCTATTTGTATTATGACACTTCTTACCTGTCCAGTGGGCTGCCAATAGTGTAAAGTAAGGAGGGGCTGGCCAATGTAATACACATTATTTATGCATTCATCTCTCAATGAAGTGGAGAGGGTTACCTGTCCAAAACATCCCCCCCATAAAATTTTACAAATGGCCCATGGGGGGGGGGGGATCTGATAGGTGGACCTTATACCTTGGTCTTTAAATACTCCCTAAAATAAATGTTATACTGATGTTGGCCAGGAATGTTTGTGTCTAATCTGCTTTCCCTGTTTATGTGTAAAATAATTAATTTATTTTTCTTGTTTGACTCCACAGTTTCCTTCCAACCCACAGGAATGGCAGACTGTGGCCTCCCACTTTGCCCAGCGGTGGGACTTTCCTAACTGCGGAGGGGCAATTGATGGGAAACACGTCCACATCGTCCCACCACCCAACTCTGGGTCATACTATTATAATTATAAGGGGTTCAATAGTATTGTGATGTTGGCAATGGTGTCGGCTACTTATGAGTTCCTCTATGTGGACATGGGGAAGAATGGCTGGATGTCCGATGGTGGAGTCATTGCCCAGGTGGAGTTCTACAGGTGTCTCCAGAATGCCAGCTTGGACTTGCCACCTCCAGAAGACAATGTGGAAGGACTCCCATTTGTCTTCATTGCTGATAAAGTGTTTGCGCTGGGGAACCATCTTATGCACCCATTCCCGATGAGGACCCTCACCCCGGACCAGAGGGTTTTTAATTACCAGTTGGCCAGAGCCAGAAGAGTGGTGGAGAACACGTTTGGAATCATAGCCAGCCGGTTCTGCCTATTTCTTACACCCATACACATGGCGGAGTATAAACTGACTCATATCTTCCTGGCGTGCTGTGTTCTACACAACTTTTTAAGGTGAAATTCTGCCAACTATGCTGCCTCAGTTGGGCCTGAGGCCGGAATTCAAGGAAATGAACCAACCCTGACGGCGCTTGAAAGTGGCCGTCCTGGCTTGCCCCCCCTTGAGTGCCCGCGAGGTCCGTCTTAGATACCTTGATTACTTTGTGGGTAGGGGGCCATCAATATGCCAGACAATGTCTGATACATTTTTCAAATAAAAAAATAATTTTAACTACTAAAATCTTTGCTGACATTTACTGCTTGTGTTTCTTTTAGCTGACCCTGACAGAAATGTGGGGAGTCCTGAAAATGTTGTGATTGTGTAACCTTAAAAAGCACTGCTGGGTGTTATTTACTAAAGGAAAATACACTTTGCACTACAAGTGCACTTGAGCCTGCACTGAAACTGCACTTGTAGTGCAAAGTGGATTTGCCCTTAGGAAATAACCTCCATTGTCACTGAAAACACCAATTTTACCTTAACAAAATTTTAGAAGCATTAAAACAATAATCCACACATTCTTGAGTATCAATATTTTTAATACCAGCACAATCACATGTGCATTTCTAAAAGGTTTTTAAAACAAACAAACATGTTTTTGGGTCACATTAATAAAAGTAGAAATGTCCATTTAAGGTAAAACAGGCATGTTTAAAACAAACAAGAAATACACAGATCTGGAACTTACAAAGTTCAACTTTTGTAGAAATTGAAGGCAATATCAGACATGAGTATTTATAAACTGTGTTTGATATTGGGTTCTGATGGGGTGAAGTCACCCCTGGAAAAGCCAAATTTTGAAGATGCACACAAATTACTGAATGTCAACATGTGCTAGCTGCCATCACAGGGGATCAAATGACGTGTTTTGTGGGTGCAACCCCTTCCTCACAGTTACTTTATTATTGAGGAAGGGGTTGCACCCCCAAAACGCATACATTGATCTCCCGTGATGGCAGATAGCACATGTTGACACACTGTGTGCATCTTCAAAATTTGGCTTTTCTATAAAATGGCAAAAAATGTAAAAAATGTTTAAATTACAAAGACCACAAAAAAGGAAGGGATTTGGAGGTGTTTTAAACTCTCCCTAAAACATCAATGATGTTCTTCATTTTGTTTTGAACATCATTGATGTTTTTCTGGATGTTTTCCAAGTCTCTATTACACCCCATGATCTCCCCGATCAGGATCTGGGCACTCTCACTGGTGAAATGACCTGGATCCACAACATCACGATCACCTAAAAATATAGAAACAAAAACATACCATGTATTATAAATATACCAGCATCCATCTCTTACCTGAGCCTGTGGTCGCAGACATTCACCTGTTGTGGTGACTATTTCCACCACGTCTCCTTCCTCCTCCTCCTCTGCTTGGCTTTGGGGGATTTCACCTTCCTCATGAGGTAGGGGGTCTGTGGTCTCCTTGGATGAGTGTTGTCCTCCAAGTCTTTTCTCCCCTATGTAAAAAAAAAATAGGTATACTTAGCACACAGATATTTCATGGCAGAAATAGGAATATGAAACACTGCTTGGAAGTGGGGTACAATTGTCTGTTTTGGCAGAGTTCCAAGATGAAGAAATATTGTTTTCCTCTGTCAAGCTTGAATATTTACCTGTTTTGTACAAGCTTCACAGATGGAGACACCCCTATAGTATACACTGGAGCACCTGTGTGGCCCCCTAATAAAAAGGGTGTTCTGGTGTCCCACAGCGCTCCAGCGTCCAGATGTGTAAACAGCTGCTGAGTATCCTCTCCTTACACACAATCTAGTTTGCATTACATTCTAGTTACAAACCCATCTAGACTCAAAAATTATTTTAAGAGAAGTAGGCTAGAAAAAATTTATTCAAATGCATATGGCCAAAACAATGGTGTTTTCTATGCCGAACGAACAATGTTTCATACGAACGAACAATGTGCCCATGAACATGAAAGTTGCCATTTTAAACTGTACAACAGTAAAGAAAAGCACATGGAGCAGCACGAGATCGTCGTACCCTGAAATTCTTCTGCAGACTCTTGACTACTTTCCCCATGATCTTGGCCTTTCTGACATTGGGGTTGGGGTAAGGTCCATACTTCCCGTCATAGTCAGCCCTCTTCAGGATGTCAACCATCTCCAACATCTCCTCGAAGGACATATTTGAGGCCTTAAATCGTCTCTTCCAGGATCGGAACATTTCTGGCTCTGTGCTATCCTCCTCCTCCTCGTTGCTGTAATTAGCACGCACCTGCTGTGTCTCCGCCATGTGCTCTTCCCCCACTACGCCGAACGAGAAGGGGCAGGGAATAGACTAGAAAGAACGTCAGGAGCAGGTGGAGTTTCATGCATGCACAGTGTGTATAAAGCGTAACACACGTGTGTAGTACGTACGATCTGTGAGCGGAGGAAGGAGTATCGGAGGCGCCGATCGTGATAACAAATGTAAGATCTAAACTTGGGCCTATACTGCTTCTAGATTGAGGCCTATATTGTAACAAGATTAGGAGAGTTTCGCCTGACATTAGGGTTTGTCTTGTGTTGTGTCTTGCATATAAAATGGATGGCTTCGAAGACCACAACTTCCTCCCCCTGTTCATAGACAAGTACAGGGAGCTGCCCTGTCTGTGGCAGGTGAAACACTCCCAATATAATAATAAACAAAAGAGGCAGGCAGCGCTGGAGAAACTGCTGGAGTTGGTGAAGCCAGTGGTCCCCACAGCAACCATCCCCTATTTAAAAGCCAAAATTGGTGGCCTGAGGAGCAGTTATCTTATGGAGCGCAAGAAGGTCCAGGATTCCTAGAGATCTGGAGCCGCAGCAGACGACGTTTATGTCCCCAGGCTGTGGTACTATGAGAGACTGCGATTTCTGTCAGACCAGACTGGAGTCAGGGAATCCCTCTCCACTCTTCCTTCCACTCTTCCTTCCACCCTATCTTCCACCCCAGCTGAGGCTTCCGATGTCCAACCTGGGACTTCCAGCCAGGAAGAAGTGGAGGAGCCCAGCAGGAGCCAGGTATAGCATTCTTCTACAGATTTATGGTCAATAAATAAATGATGTTTACTAGATGTTATTATTGATCACTAATTGCTGATTTAAGAAAGTGTTACATATCAATAGACAGTAGTGGGCAAAAATGATTGGGACTAGAATGAAAATGCTGGGCTCAGAATGATAGTCTGTTATATTTGTTAACATTCAATTTGCAACAGTCATGAGTGAAAATTGTGTGTGATTGATGAAGAAAAAACTAAAACGATGTCCCTTTTTCATACACAGGAAGACCTCAGCCAGGACGAGGCTCTTGAATGTTGCACACAGGAGGAGGCTGTGGAATGTGGCAGTCAGGAGGAGGCGGGGGTTAGTGGCAGCCAGGAGGAGGCAGGGCTAAGTGGCAGCCCGGAGAAGGCTGGGCCCAGTAGGAGCCTGACAGAATCGCAGGTTCTTCCCCTCCACCTTCCAACCGAAAGACCCAGGAAGAGGAGTAACGTGCAGGATTCAGCACTCAGGCTGATTCAGGAGGCTTCTGCGTCCCTCAGAGCCTTCCCCACTCCTGAAGAGGCCTTTGCCTCCATGGCTGACAAAAAACTGCAGGGCACGCAGGAGGGTCAACGCCTCCTGTGTGAGGACCTTCTTTACAAAACACTAAATAAGGGGGTGAGGGGCGAAATAACACACAAAACCCACCTGTGTGAGTTGAACCATCCTCCTCCTCCTCCTGCCACAACTCCACCACCAGAGCCACAACGTGGAAGGAAGCCTGGAAGGAAGAACAGAGAGTGATGAACTGGGATCAGTCTGGTCTGACAAAAGATGCAGGCTCTTGTATGACCACAGCCTGGGGACATACATGTCATCTGCTGCTGTTCAGGATCTCAGGACCAGACTGCACTCCCTTAGATATGGACTCCTCAGGCCACCAATTTTGCAGTAAAATAATTGATGTGTGCCCTGGGGGCCAAAGGCTTCGCCAGTTTCTGCTGTTTCTCCAGCATTGCCTCCCCCTTTGTTTGGTTCTGAGCCCTTAATAAAGTATTTTGTGTTTCAGTTATAATTGCCTATGTGTGTTTTCCTTCAAAAAGGACAGTTCATTTGTGAGGAGGCAGGTACATTTCAAAACTACAATGTGAAATTAACAAGAGACACCAACACCAAGCAACCTTCTTGAGATTAAATAATACAAGATAATAATGGTGTGGTGGTAACTTGACACACAAAACACACCCAAAAATGTTCAGGATGTAAAATCAAAAAATAAAAAAAAATAAAAATACGATCAGGCTTGAAAACAATACAAACCCAAAAAAAAAAACATATATATTTTTTGACAGATGTGACAAATCAAAATATATTGCTGAAATCACAATAAATAATAAAGAAATAAGTTTGTGAGAAGTCTGTGTGAATATCAGGAGCAAAACTATTTCATTCTTCTAGCATTATAAAGAAGAAGAGAGTGCGCTGCATTAAATAATTTTAAACATTGCAGTCTGACGAAAGTGCTATATCCATTCCGAACGCTAATTTTACCAGACCGAGCTGTTCCGTCTCGGAATTTCTTCTGAGCATGCGTGGCACTGTGTGAGTCGGAATTGTCCACACACGGTCGGAATTGATGCGATCGGATTTTGTTGTCGGAAAATTTTATAGCCTGCTCTCAAACTTTGTGTGTCAGAAAATCCAATGGAAAATGTCCAATGGAGCCCCCACACGGTCGGAATTTCCGACAACACGCTCCGATCGCACATTTTTCATCAGAAAATCCGACCATGTATACAGGGCATAAGACTTACCATACCTGCAAAGCAAATACAAAAAAAAATAGTAAAAAATAAAACATTTTTTAACGCAACCTGTGCCTAAATATATATATATATGCCGAACAATGGGGGCATCCACCCTGCTGCCCCCATGCTTCGGCATATATGCTATTTTTTTTTTTTTAACAGTGGTGGTGAAATCACCTCCAATAGTGCTGAAGTCACAGCTTTATGTATTTGGGAGCAAACGCTGTTGCTGTCAAGATAAATGAATCCGCTCTGCAGCTAAATGGCTTACCTGAAAACAAAAAAATGGTTAACAATAAAACACAGTAAACAGTAAAGTATGAAAAAATTGCATACCTATAAAGCAAATATAATAAAACATAATAACAATAAAACATTGCAGAATAGAATACAGTAAAAAAGAGCAGAACAATAGAGAGAGAATAGAGCGAGAACAATAAAATGACAACTATTTTTGTTTTTTTAATTTTATATTTTTTTTGTTTTTTTTTGTTTTTTACTTTTTTTTTTTTTACACTTTTTTTTGTAACTGTAACTTTTGTAACTGTAACCGGTACCAGGTTCGGGTCTCTCAAAATGCGATGGCATCTTGGGAGACCCTGTAAAAGTGTGCCTAGTCTGTGCAGTGCTGTACCCTATGCTAATACTCAACTAGTGCATGGTAGCGTTCAAAACATTCACCAATGCAAAGACCAGGATTATAAGGAACAGTAGTTCCGCACTTAGGAAAAAGAGGAGAAAGAAAGAACTGCAGCCCCCCTGACACAGAATATCACCTAGGTGAAATTCAAATCAACAAGAGTTCTAAAATAAGGGAATTGGCGCTGTTCGGCTATATGTGCATTGGATATTGTTCATGTATAAATACATATAAAAAATATATATTAAGTGCAACAAATGTGGTGAAAAAAGGGAGCTAAAAATAAGTGAAAAGCTCCTGCAACCAAATCCTATACAATAAAGTGCAACATGCTAGAACAAATTGTCTATAAAAATGAAAATCTGCAAACATTCCAAATGTGATGAAAAGTAAAAAAAAAAAAAAATTTTTTTTGGTACAAACTTGTTAAAAAACAATTTAAACCATTAGAATAAAGTCCCGAGCGTTAATATGTGGAAAGTCCAATTCATAAACCAAGTGATAAAAATATATAGAAGTGATAAAAATGTGCTGAAAAGATATTATTATATAATGAAAACAATGTCCCAAAAAATTTGTGTTAAAAAAAAATTCTTTTGATGTGTCCCTCCAATAGAAAGGCGGTACTCTCAGTGTAGAAAGTGTTCCCCGTCTTTCACTTCACCCCCACTCGTGCCCTCACTCACCGGACTGCCCAACCCCTGCAAGGGTAAAAGGCATGCAGACAAAATCCAGCGATGATGAACCTTGGTAACGGTCCTCAGCCCAGTGATTGTCTATCCCTTCTCTGATGTTACGGTGTCCCCAGCATTAAAGATCCATATGCAGCAAAAAAGAAATTGATCTCATAGCGTGAATCCGAAAAAAATATATAGATTTTTTATTGAAAACGGATAAAAATTACAAATTAAAAACAGGAGCTGACAGCGCTCCGCTAGCCGGTTCAAAGCCTGGTGGGCAGCATGGTATAGGGTGCGTTCCACCGCCCGCCTGCCTGAAACCGGAAGACTCAAAGCACAATAGGCATATGAATGTTTAATGCTGGGGACACCGCAACATCAGAGAAGGGATAGACAACCACTGGGCTGAGGACCGTTACCAAGGTTCATCATCGCTGGATTTTGTCTGCATGCCTTTTACCCCTGCAGGGGTTGGGCAGTCCGGTGAGTGAGGGCACGAGTGGGGGTGCAGTGGTGGGGGTGCAGTGAAAGATGGGGAACACTTGCTACACTGAGAGTACCGCCTTTCTATTGGAGGGACACATCAAAAGAATTTTTTCTGAACACAAATTTTTTGGGACATTGTTTTCATTATATAATAATATTTTTTCAGCACATTTTTATCACTTTTATATATTTTTATCACTTGGTTTATGAATTGGACTTTCCACATATTAATGCTGGGAGCTTTTCACTTATTTTTAGCTCCCTTTTTTCACCATATTTGTTGCACTTAATATATCTTTTTTATATGTATTTATACATGAACAATATCCAATGCACATATAGCTGAACATTGCCAATTCCCTTATTTTAGAACTTTTTTTTTTTTTTCAAAGACCAGGATTGTCAGGACAGGAGGGACAATAATAGCGGGTGTCACGCCTATATCCGTGCTTGCTGCAGACACAACATCTTTTTTGGGGGGCTCGTTGGGTAGGGGTACTGGGGAGGACATAAAGAAAATGCCTCTTATGCAGCCGGCTTACTACATTTGGTTGGGGAAGGTGAGGTGGAGCACAGTCTGGAAACAAAAGGGCTCTGACAATCTCTTCCTGGAATTTAAGGAAGGATCCAGTCTGTCCAGAAGCTCTGTATAGCACATGAGTGTTCAGCAAAGCCAATTGAAATAAATAGACACTTTCTTGTACCAGCGTCTGGCCTTACGGGCAATTAGGTACGGTGCCAACAACTGGTCGTTGAGCTCCACCCCTCCCATATTTTGGTTATATTCGTGGACACAGAGGGGTTTCTCCACAACACCAGTCGCCGTAGTAATTTGGACTGTCGTGTCTGCATGGAGGGAGGTAAGAACGAAAACATTCTTATTATCCGTCCACTTCATAGCGAGCAAGTTATTACACTTGAAGCAGGCTCTCTCCCCAAGCCTAAGACGGGAATCTACAACCCGCTGGGGAAAGCCTCGGCGATTAAGTCGCACGGTACCACATGCTCCAATCTGCTGATCAAACAAGTGACTAAAAAGTGGCACGCTCGTGTAATAATTGTTTACATATTAGTGATACCCCTTTCCGAATAAGGGTGACACCAAGTCCCACACAATCTTGCCAGCACTTCCTATGTAGTCAGGGCAGTTTGTCGGCTCTACATGGTTATCTTTTCCCTCGTAAACCATAAAACTACATGTATAGCCTGTGGCCCTGTCACAGAGCTTATACATCCTGACCCTGTATCTGGCACGCTTGCTGGGAAGGTACTGTTTGAATGACAAGCGGCCAGAAAACGTAATCAGGGACTCATCAATGCAGAAAACTTGATGGAGATTAAATAAGTCTGCAAAATGTTGGTTGAAGTGGTTTACAAGGGGCGGAATTTTGTAGAGCCGATCGTATCCAGGGTCTCCACGAGGACGACAGAGTTCATTGTCATTGAAGTGCATGAACCACAAGATCTGCTCGTATTGTGCCCTGGTCATGGAGGCAGAGAACAAGGGCATATGGTGAATTGGGTCAGTGGACCAATATGACCGCAACTCATTCTTTTTAGTTATGCCCATGTTGAGGGAAAGGCCCAGAAAGAGCCTAAATTTGGAAACCGTAATTGGTCTCCAATCTCTGGCAAGGGAGGACTGGGGAATAGTGGCGATATGTTTACCAACGTACAAATTGCTTTGGTCCACAATAGATCTATAGAGATCTTCGGTGAAAAACAGCGAATAAAAATCAAGTGACATAAAATCAACTGTTTCCACCTGAATGCCGGGTTGGCCAGTGAATGGGGGAAGTACAGGTGCTGCGGAAGTGGTGGGTTCCCAATTAGGATTGGTGAATGCAGTAGGAAGGGCACTATAGGCACAACGGGCCTGTGTTCATCTTCTTGGTGGCAGCGGGACACTACTTGTGCTTGCCACCTCACCAGCTTGAACTGCACTTATGGGACTCGCCACGTTACCACGTGATACTGCAGTGCTGGATTGACTATAACCAGGGTGTACTAGGCCGCTGGTGCTTGCCAGTTCACCAGAAGGAATAGCGGCGCTAGTACTGCTCTGCTCCATACGAGGGACCTGCGGTTCTTGCACATCAACGACAGAAGAAGAAGTTCGGGGTCTGGTATGCCTGACCTTGGCAGGGACCACAACTCCTTCGTCAGAGCTATCTGTCATTTGGCCGCTGTCCTCTACAAGATCGTATTCTGAGCCTGAATCTGACAGATGAGTGACTTCCTCTTCACTATCTGTCATGCCGAGAATTGTGTAGGCCTCTTCACTAGTGTACCTTCGATTTGCCATTTTGGGCTCTAAATTTAGTGGTACACTAGTGATACTCACAAGTAAAAAAGCTCCTGGCTGTTAGCGACTGTATTAAAACGCTACCAAAAAAACTGTTAGCGATCACAGGGATTAGGCCTGACTCTGCGAACGCTGCAGTTATGTGTGTTTAGTGTTTTGTAAGTGACAGTGATCGATCGATACTGCACTTGGGTGGGCTGGGCAGGGCGGAGGGGCAAAACGCACGTGCTAGCAGGTATCTGGGCTGATCCCGCTAACACTGCATTTTTGGGAACCCTAAACTGCTGGGGATGCTAGTATAAATCTGACCGGATCAGATATTGATCCGTTCAGATACTATACCACTAAGGGAGGTGTATGTTAACGGTACTGGCACTAACCTAACATTGCCTGGGGCAATGCAGACCCTATCTGACCCTAAAACTTATCTTATATCACCGCCGGGTGGGTGCCCTGAATTTATAAAAAACACACTATCTAACCAGCGTCACTCGTAACAGTTATACAGTGATCACTGGTGAAAGGGTTAACTAGGGGGAAATCAGGGGGTTAAAACCTTTACTAGGTAGTATATGGGGGTCCCTGACGCTATAAAACGCTGACGGCGAACCTAAATACTTACCTCTCTAACTAGCGTCACCTGTGACACTAATACAGCGATCAGAAAAACGATTGCTTAGTGATCAAGGGGTTAAAACTTTATTAGGCGGGTTAAGGGGGTACCCTAGACCTAGACCTAACACTAACTGCCCTACCACTTATAACTGTCACAAAATGACACCAATGCAATAATCAGAAAAAAAAACTGCTATTGGTGTCACTGTGACAGGGGGTACAGGGGGTGATTGGGGGGTGATCGGGGGTGAAAAGTGTGCCTAGAGTGTTCTACTGTAAGTGTTGTGTTGGTGCAAATTTACTTGATGTCTTCTTTCCTCGGAAGCTGGACCGAAAAGGCTTCACGAGGAGCGATGACATCACTTCATCTGCCGCTGTTTACATTTCAGCAGCAGAGGAAGATTTTCATTAGTTGGGAGCAATTGCGAGGGGGTGGCCACTAATGAGTGGCCTCCCCCTCAGCACGGATCGCTCCCCTAACGATGCCGACCGCCTCGGGCACCGGGCCCGCGGGAGGCAAATCACGTATCAGGTACGTGATTTTGCCTGCCCGTGCCATTCTGCCGCAGTATATCTGCATTAGGCGGTCAGCAAGTGGTTAAAATACTTTAAAACTTGTTTTTAAGATAAAAAATACACAATAAAATGGTACAATTTCTGTGTGTTTGATATTCTGCCTAAAACATCAATGATGTTCTTCATTTCTTCATTGTTTTCCTTTATATTTTTTAAATCATGATTGCACCCCATTATCTCCTCCATGAGGATCTGGGCACTTTCACTTGTGAAATAAGATTCTTCTTCCACAACATCCACATCACCTAAAAATAAATTTAAAAAACCCCATGTATTATAAATATGCAGGCATCCATCTATTACCTGAGGCTGTGGTCTCAGACACTCACGTGTTGTGGTGACTATTTCGCCCACTTCATAAATGTCTCCCTCCTCATCCTCTGCTTGTGGTTTTGGGATTTCCTATTCTTTAGGAGGTGGGGGGTCCCTGGTGTCCTCTGATGTCCTGAGTCCTTTCTCCCCTATGTGAATAAAAAAAGGTATACTTAGCACACATATATTTGAGGCCAGAAATAGGAATATGAAACATTGCTTGGAAGTGTCGTCAAACTGTCTGTTTTGGCAGAGTTCCAAGCTGAAGAAATTTTTAGTTGCTTTCTAAAGCTGGAATACTTACCTTTTTGTTAAAGTTTCACACATGGAGACACCCCTATAGTATCCACTGGAGCACCTGTGTGGGATACCCTAAAAAGTTTGTTCTGGTGTCCCACACTAGTGCTCCTGCGTCCAGATGTGTAAACAGCTGCTGAGTGTTCTCTCCTTACACTGAATCAAGTTTCCATTTCATTCTAGTTACAAACCCATCTAGACAACAAACTTATTTTAATACAAATAGGCCTGAACAAATGTAGTTAACCTGTATCTGCCAAAAACATCTTAGTGTCCTCTCCTTACACACAATCTAGTTTGCATTACATTCTAGTTACAAACCCATCTAGACTCAAAAATTATTTTAAGAGAAGTAGGCTAGAAAAAATGTATTCAAATGCATACGGCCAAAACAATGGTGTTTTCTATGCTGAACGAACAATGTTTCATACGAACGAACAATGTGCCCATGAACATGAAAGTTGCCATTTTAAACTGTACAACAGTAAAGAAAAACACATGGAGCAGCATGCAAATAATAATAATAATAGGAACACACGACATCTTACTTTTTTGAAGAACTCTCTTGATCTTTCTGTACTGATCCTGCTCCCTCAATTTCCCCAAAATTCCTGTGCAGACTTTTAACAACTTTAGTCATGATCTTGGCCTTTCTCTCCTTTCTCCATGCTTCCCATCATAGTCGGCCCTCTTCAAGATGTCCACCATCTCCACCATTTCTATAAAGGACATATTTGAGGCCTTAAAGCTCCTCCAAGATCGGGACGTTCGTGGCTCCGGGCTTTTATCATTGCTGCTGCTGTCTGCATGCACCTGCTGTGTCTCCACCACTGCGTCGAAAGACAAGGGGCAGGGAATACACTAGAAAGAAGGTCAGGGGAGGGTGGAGTTTCACGCATGTGCAGTGTATATAAAACATAACACGCGTGCGTCGTACGTAAATCTGTGAGCGGAGGAAGGAGTAGCGGAAGCGACTATCGTGATAACGAAGGTAAAATTTTAAGTTGGTGCATCAGCGGCCTATACTGCTTAGAGATTGAGACCTATATTGGGTCAAGATTATGAGAGTTTCGCCTGACATTAGGGTTTGTCTTGTGTTGTGTCTTGCAGAGAAAATGGATCCCTTCAACGATAGGGAATTTCTAGCAATGTTCATTGATATGTTCAGGGAGCTGCCCTGTATGTGGCAGGTGAACCACCCGTTTTTTAATAAGCAAAGAGGCAGGCAGCTCTAGAGAAACTGCTTGAATTTGTGAAGCCGGTGATTCCCACAGCAGACATCAAGTATTTAAAGTCCAAAATTGGTGGCATGAGGAGCACTTATAATAGGGAGCGCAAGAAGGTCCAGGATTCCCTGAGATCAGGAGCAGCAGATGGCGTTTATGTACCCAGGCTGTGGTTCTATGACAGACTGCATTTTCTGTCAGACCAGAGTGAACCCAGCACTCTCCATTCTTCCTTCAAGGCTTCCTTCCCCCCCAGCTGAGGCTTCCGACAACCAACCTGGGCCTTCCAGGCAGCAACATGTGGAGGAGCCCGGCTTGAGTCAGGTATAGCATTCTTAAAAATATTTCTGGTTGTCAAATTAATGATGTTAAATATATGTTATTTTTGATCACTAATTTATGATTTCACAAGGTGTTTTACTTATCAATAGACAGTAGTAGACAAAAATTATTGTGACAAGAATTAAATATGCTGGGGTCAGAATGCTAGTCATTTCTATTTATTAACATGCAATTTGCAAATGTCATGAGCTGAAAATTGTGTGTTATTGCTGAACAAAAAAAAAAAAAACTATGTCCCTTTGTCATACACAGGAAAGCCTCAGCCAGGCAGTGGAAAGTGGCAACCAGGAGGTGGCTGGGCCCAGTAGCCTGCCCGAATCCCAGATCCCTTCTCTCCGCATTCCAACAAAAAGTCCCAGGAAGAGGAGTAACCTGGAGGAAGCTGCAATTGGCCTATTTCGGAAGGCTACTGCGGCCCTCAGAACCCCCCCAATAATCAAGAGGAATATGCCTATATGGCAGCCTGCAAAATGCAGGAAATGGAGGAGGGACAACATCTCTTATGTGAGTATCTGATCTTACAAGCCCTAAATAAGTGGTTGAGGGGCGAACTCAAAAACTAAAGCCACGTTTGTGAGTTCAACCATGGTCCTCCTCCATCTGCTGCCACAACTACAACACCAGAGCCACAACTGAAAGGAAGTGTATAAGGAAGACCAGAAAGTGATGGCCTGGGTTCAGTCTGGTCTGACAAAAGATGCAGGCTGTTGTATGACCACAGCCTGGGGACATATATGTCATCTGCTGCTGTTCCTGATCTCTTGTAGTCCTGGACTGGATTATGCTCACTATTATAAGGACTCCTCAGGCCACCAATTTTGACTGTAAAATTATTGATGTCTGCCCTGGGGTACAAAGGCTTCGCAAATTTCAGAAACTTCTCCAGCATTGCCTTCCTCTTTATTTTGTTATGACCCATAATAAATGGATATTTTTTTTTCTGAAATACTTGCATATGTGTTTTACTTCAAAAAGGACAGTTTGTTTGTGAGTAGGCAGGTACATTTCAAAAATACAATGTCAAATTAACAAGGGACATCAACACCAACCTCCTTGAGATTAAAAAATACAAGATAACAATGGTGTTGTGGTAACTTGATACACAAAATGATAAATACTATTATGGAGATCACTATAAAAAAAATCTTGATAAAAAACGAAATATAAACAAAAATTCTAAACATTATTATAGAGATCTGATGAAAAAAATACATAATATTATTCAGGAGATCACGGGAAATAATAAAGAAATCAATTTGTGAGAACTCTGTGTGAATATCAGCAGCAAAACAACTTCATTATTCTAGCATTATAAAGAAGAAGAGAATGCGCTACATTAAAGGATTAAAAAATTTGCAGCGTGACAAAATGTGCTATCTCCATTACGAGCGCTAGTTTTACCAGACTGAGCGCTTCCATCTCGTAATTTATTCTGAGCATGCGTGGCACTTTGTGCGTCAGAAATTTACGAGAATGGATTTTTTTTGTTGTCGGAAAATTTGAGATCCAGATCTAAAATTTTTTGTGTCGGAAATTCCGATGGAAAAAGTCCGATAGAGCCTACACACGGTCGGAATTTCCGACAAAAAGCTCCGATTGCACATTTGCCGTCGGAAAGTCCGACCGTGTGTACGGGGCATAAGGCACACCTGTGCAATAATCATGCTATCTAATCAGCATCCTGATATGCCACACCTGTGAGGTGGATGGATTATCTCGGCAAAGGAGAAGTGCTCACTAACACAGATTTAGACAGATTTGTGAATAATATTTGAGAGAAATAGGCCTTTTGTGTACATAGAAAAAGTCATAGATCTTTGCGTTCAGCTCATGATAAATAGGGGCAAACACAAAAGTTTTGCATTTATAATTTTGCTCAGGGTATATATGAGACTATATATACAGTGGGGATGGAAAGTATTTAGACCCCTTAAATTTTTCACTCTTTGTTATATTGCAGCCATTTGCTAAAATCATTTAAGTTATTTTTTTTTCCTCATTAATGTACACACAGCACTCCATATTGGCAGAAAAACACAGAATTGTTGATATTTTTGCAGATTTATTAAAAAAGAAAAACTGAAATATCACATGGTCCTAAGTATTCAGACCCTTTGCTCAGTATTTAGTAGAAGCACCCTTTTGATCTAATACAGCCTGATGAGTCTTTTTGGGAAAGATGCAACAAGTTTTTCACACCTAGATTTGGGGATCCTCTGCCATTCCTCCTTGCAGATCCTCTCCAGTTCTGTCAGGTTGGATAGTAAACATTGGTGGACAGCCATTTTCAGGTCTCTCCAGAGATGCTCAATTGGGTTTAAATCAGTGCTTTGGCTGGGCCATTCAAGAACAGTCACCGAGTTGTTGTGAAGCCACTCCTTCGTTATTTTAGCTGTGTGCTTAGGGTCATTGTCTTGTTAGAAGGTAAACCCAGTCTGAGGTCCTGAGCACTCTGGAGAAGGTTTTTGTCCAGGATATCCCTGTACGTTCATCTTTCCCTTGATTGCAACCAGTCGTTCTGTCCCTGCAGCTGAAAAACACCCCCACAGCATGATGCTGCCACCACCATCCTTCACTGTTGGGACTATATTGGACTGGTGATTTGGCTGGTTTTCTCCACACATACTGCTTAGAATTAAGGCCAAAAAGTTCTATCTTGGTCTCATCAGACCAGAGAATCTTATTTATCACCATCTTGGAGTCCTTCAGGTGTTTTTTAGCAAACTCCATGTGGGCTTTCATGTGTCTTGCACTGAGGAGAGGCTTCAGTTGGGCCAATCTGCCATAAAGCCCCGACAGGTGGAGGGCTGCAGTAATGGTTGACTTTCTACAACTTTCTCCCATCTCCCGACTGTATCTCTGGAGCTCATCCACAGTGATCTTTGTTTTCTTCTTTACCTCTCTCACCAAGGCTCTTCTCCCCTGATAGCTCAGTTTGGCCAGATGGCCAGGACTAGGAAGGGTTCTGGTCATCCCAAACGTCTTCCATTTAAGGTTTATGGAGAACACTGTGCTCTTAGGAACCTTAAGCGCAGCAGAAATTTTTTTGTAACCTTGGCCAGATCTGTGCCTTGCCAAAATTCTGTCTCTGAGCTCTTCAGGCAGTTCCTTTGACCTCATGATTCTCATTTACTCTGACATGCACTGTGAGCTGTAAGGTCTTATATAGACAGGTGTGTGGCTTTCCTAATCAAGTCAAATCAGTTTAATCAAACACAGCTGGACTCAAATGAAGGTGTAGAACCATCTCAAGGATGGACAGAAGAAATGGATAGCACCTGAGTTAAATATATGAGTGTCACAGCAAAGGGTCTGAATACTTAGGACCATGTGATATTTCAGTTTTTCTTTTTTAATAAATCTGCAAAAATGTCAACAATTCTGTGTTTTTCTGTCAATATGGGGTGCTATGTGTACATTAATGAGGAAAAAAAATGAACTTAAATGATTTTAACAAATGGCTTCAATATAACAAAGAGTGAAAAATGTAAGGGGGTCTGATTACTTTCCGTCCCCACTGTATATATATATATTAATACACAGCCTGAAGTGTATTAGAAACAGTACACCACAGAATGCACTGTAGATATAGGCTACACTGGAGAGTAGAGTATATATATATATATATATATATATATATATATATATATATATATATATATATACGCAGAGTATATATATATATATATATATATATACATATATAAATACACTGCCTGCACTCACTGAATATCGAGTAGACGAGTAGGCGATCGGCTATCCGAATATAACAAACGATGTGGCTAAAAGCCGCTTGGCTGTTATACTGGAGGAGTGGGAGGTGGACGTCCCCCCTCCCGCTGCCTCCCACTGCTCTTACCGGGCCTCCTGTTCGATCGGGAGGCCCAGTGACCAACCGGCTGCCTCCGGCGGCTGGGGGTGGGCTGAAACGAAGCTGTGGGCAGCTTCATTCCAGCCTTCTATTTGTAAACGCGGAAGCGACGTCATGATCTGAATACTTTGAAGTGAAAAGGAGGAATTGGGGGTCTTTTAGACCCCGGATTCCTCCATAAAGAGTACCTGTCACCACCTATTACTGTCACAAGGGATGTTTACATTCCTTGTGACAGCAATAAAAGTCATCAATTTTTTTTTTTTTAACACAGTTTATAAATATATAATTACATAAAATAAATAAGAAAAAATTTTTTAAAGTGCCCCCGTCCCCGTGAGCTCACGCAGCAAAGAACACGCATACGGAAGTCGCGCCCGCATATGTAAACGGTGTTCAAATCACACATGTGAGGTATCACCGTGATTGTCAGAGTGAGAGCAATAATTCTAGTACTAGACCTCCTCTGTAACTCTAACCTGGTAACCATAAAAAAAATTTAAAGCGTCGCCCATGGAAATTCTTAGGTACCGTAGTTTGTCACCATTCCACGAGTGCGTGCAATTATAAAGCATGACATGTTTGGTATCTGTTTACTCGGCGTAACATCATCTTTCACATTATACAAAAAATTGGGGTAACTTTACTGTTTGGATTTTTTAAAATTCATGAAAGTGTCCCTTTTCCCAAAAACTTGCGTTTAAAACATTGCTGCACGGAGGTGCGCATGCGCGAGAGCTCCGTAATGGCCGCCTAAGCCCGGAGCTCCGCACCACCCCGGACCGACGAGCGGCATAACCCCGGCCCCAGCAGGAGGAGGACGCTCTCAAGCACTCCCCCCGCTCGCGGAACAGCGGGGGAACACGGTGAGATGGCCGGCACACAAGCCCGCCGAGATCTGGGCCCGCAATTTGCAGCGGTGGCGGCGGACGGGTCCACCAAGATGGCCGCCGACGGGGACACTGCTAGGCCTCACACAGCCTCACTTTACAAGGGGTCAGAGCAGCGTCCCATCCTCACCCCTCCGACCCTGACCTATGCCCAGGCAACACAGGGAGGCCACAACACGCTCCAGACCGCGCACCAGGGCATGCACCAGCACCAAGCTCCACAGGCTGCTCTCAGAGACTCTCACAGCAGTGAGCAGGGGGAAGATGGCGCTTCTCCCTCAGGCATACCCCCTCACCTCTCCTCCTATGCAGGCTCCCCACCTGGATACACATTTCAGGACATATCTGTCATGCAAGAGGAGCTCTTCTCCAAATTCTCTACCCTTTTAGAAAAGCTCCTAGCCAACACTGCCTCCCAGATCACAAATGCTATTAAATCAGACCTCTCTAACCTGGGCTCTAGGATGGAGGCGATGGAAGACAAAATTGACCATACAGTCGCCAGAACCAACCAGAACGCCGCACACCTCCAGTCAGTCCAAGAACAGCTAGAAACGGCCCTATCAAGAATTGACGAACTTGAGAACAGGTCTAGGAGGTACAACTTCCGAATTAGAGGCCTTCCTGAATCCTTCACGGATATCCCCCTCACGGTGCAGGACTTTATCTCGGACCTCATCCCCAACATCCCACCGCATAGGCTGGAGCTGGATAGGGCGCACAGAGCCCTGGGTCCCCTGAGGAAAGACGGGTCCCCGAGGGACATAATAGTTAAACCGCACTTCTACGCGGTAAAAGAGGAGGTAATGAGACAATCTCACCTGAAGCCCAAGCTCCAACACCAGGGTCACCAAATTCAGGTCTTTGTGGACCTTGCTCAATCCACCATCCAAAGAAGATGCACCCTCAAACCCCTCCTGTCAGTGTTGATGGAACGAGACATCAAATACCGCTGGACATTCCCCTTCGCGGTAAAGTTTTCCATACAAGGCAAGACCCACACTTTCTCCAATCTCCCGGAAGGTGAAAAACTTTTCCTCTCCCTCAAGCTGATCTCCCAGGAAGCCCCCATGGAGCTCTCCTCATCTGCCACGGGCTCAACCAAACGCCCCCCCCCAGGCAGCCCAGTTTCACCTCTCTGGATCAAGGGCCCCTCTAAGAGGAGCAAAGATGGCAAGCCCCCTTAACGGAGCAAGAAGACCCCCTTCTTACGCACCCAGGCCTTCCACGGTCTTTCCTGTGTGGGACGTCCCCCCTTCTTTGAATGAGCTAACGCTCCTCTTTTCAATCCCAAGACCCCAACGAGGCCTCGGACACAGGTCATTGAACTTAATTTTCTTTTACAGATGGGACTACGTCTACGGATGAAATCCCCTGAAGTGTCCATCCTACGGAGAACAGTTCTTGTGATCCCTTGGCCTTTTTGAGGCGGAAGAGAGTTCTCTTCCCATCCCAATCTGAGACTTATAACACTGAGACCTCAGTTCCTCATAGCCCTCAATAACTAATTTCCTTTTCAGATCCAGGTACCAGGTTGCAGGTCACCTAAGGTAGATGGTCATGCTCCTCCCATGACATTTAATTATCTTCTCCCCGTTGTTACTTTTTATTATCAGGTTTATTTGGGTTCTTAGCTCTGCTTGAATCCCTTTTACAGTCTCCACGAAAGTTTTTACTGTACTGAAATAACAGTAACAAATTGCACTTATTGAGATGAAGATCTTACACCACGTTATGCAAATAGTATATAGTTACAGTTCCTTAGAAGCATGGGTCCGGGGTGGTACCCATGCGCCTCCTCTCACCTCGAGGGCAACCACTGTGCCCCCGAAGAGTGAGACTTCTCTCGGCCAATATGGACGAGGGAAGACTTAAATTGGAGTTTAAGCGGCCTGACATACCGCTATCCTCCACGGGTCCTTCTAGAAGACCCTTGTCGCTACAGTTTTTGTCATTATTGTTGTTTTTTTTTTATTTACTTGTCTCTCCTCCTTCTTCCCTCCTCTTCCTCTCACCTTTTCTTTTTCTCCTAGCTGGCCGTCTGGAGATTCCCCGGTCCCTCCCGCACGCTACTATAGCACGGACCCGTCCACCTTCTCGTACTCAAGGAACTCTCCCCATCACAAGGTAGGCGGCTGCTGGGCCGGTGATCACTCCTCTCTCTGTTCCCATGACTGATCAAGTGTCTAAGGGCCTGGACCTTAGGGTCGCCTCTCACAACGTGCAGGGGCTCAACTCTCCCAGGAAAAGAAGGGTTGCCTTAGACCATTATAAATCCCTCAAACTGGATGTAGTGCTCCTTCAGGAGACGCACTTTCCGATTCGATGCAATCCCAAGTTCTTACACGCCTTCTACCCATCTTTCTTCATGGCCAACGCACCAAACAAAACCAAAGGGGTAGCAGTACTTTTCTCTAAAAATAGCAAATTTAACCATATCTCTGACCTTAAAGACCCAGAGGGTAGGTTCATCCTTGTAAAGGGCACTCTGGAGGGAGTACTATACTCCATAATCTCTTACTACGCCCCTAATAAGGGTCAAGCATCCTTCTTCCAGAACCTCTTTGCAACTCTTGGCCCCCTCCTGGAGGGGAAAGTCATTTGGGGTGGGGACTCAAATGTAGCGTTTGACCAGGGTCTAGACAAAACCAACCCTCTCAAAGGAAAACTTACACGCCCCACCAAACTAAGCACCAGAATAGCTAAAATGATTCACTCCCAGGGGTTAGCAGATATTTGGAGGGAACTGAATCCCACCTCCAGGGACTTTACTCACTTCTCCTCGTCCCACCAGACCTACGCAAGGATAGATCACATTCTTATCCAGACTAATCTCATCCCTCTTGCCACCAAAGCCAAAATCCTAGACATAGTCTGGTCGGACCACTCAATGGTCCTCCTGACTTTGAAAAATGTCCTATCGCGTAGTGGTGGCTCTTACTGGAAACTGAACGAGTCTCTCCTGGGGGATCCAGTTCAAGCCAAATTAGTAGCGGACGCGATTAAGGAATATTTTCGGTTAAATGATGTGGGTAACATCTCCCCCGAAACACTATGGGCAGCCCACAAGGCCTCGGTCCGTGGCGAGCTTATCAGATTAGCCACTAAAGTTAAAAAGGAGAGGATGATAGACATTCTTAGGCTGGAACAAAAATATATAGCTTTAAAAACCGAACATAAAAAATCCCCATCTAAAGACCTCAATGACAAATTAGACACAATTAGACTGGAACTCAACCTAGCTTTAACGGCAAAAGCTGAAAAACACATTAGATGGAGCGGTGCTAAATTCTAATGCCACAAAGACAGAGTCGGGACAATGCTAGCCGTGAAACTCTCCCCCAAGTTCCAATCTCGCACTTTCCCCAAAAAGCGCATAGCGGGTCAACCCCCCACGGCCAATCCATCCAAAATCATGACAGCTTTCCATGACTTCTACTCAGGCTTATACAAAGCCACGCAAACACAGAGCGACAGTTCGACCGCCTCCTTCCTCGAGAATGTCAAACTGCCATCCCTTTCCAAAGACCACAGAGACCTGATGGAGGAGCCCTTCTCCTCAGACGAAATTAAAGAAGTTATCAAAAACCTCAAGACAGGCTCGGCCCCCGGGCCGGACGGCTTGTCAGTCCCTTATTACAAAAAGTTCGGGGATATACTGGCCCCACACATGGTCAAATTTTTCAACTCTAAGAGAACGGGATCCCCATTGGACCCCCACTTGAATACGGCTTTCATAACAGTAATCCCCAAACCGAATAAGAACCACGAAGAAGTAGAGAACTATAGGCCCATTTCCCTTATCAATAACGATCTCAAGATACTCACTAAAATCTTAGCCAACCGACTAGCCTCCTTTATCAAGCAGTACGTTCACAAAGACCAGGTAGGCTTCATCCCAGGAAGGCAGGGTCCAGATCAAATTAGGAGAGTGGTGGACATTGTCTCCATTCTCCAATCAAATTGGGATGGGGGCCCAAAACAAGCAGGTATGTTGTTGTCATTAGATTTACATAAGGCCTTCGACTCGATCGAATGGCCTTACCTTTTCTCCATCCTGGAGAGATGGGGTTTCGGGGCTAGCTTCCTAGGGGTACTAAGATCCCTCTACTCCAACCCGGCGGCAATAATCCGACTGCAGGGACAATACTCCAAACCCCTTCAAATAACGAGAGGGACGAGACAGGGTTGCCCTCTCTCCCCTCTCATTTTTGCTATGGCCATCGAAACACTGGCAATAGCGATTAGATCAAACCCCAACATTCACGGCGTATCCTGTGGGGAACAAGTCCACAAGTGTGGGCTCTTCGCCGATGACATGCTCCTGTTCATAACGTCCCCTATCACTTCACTCCCTAATTTATGTAAATTATTGAAAGATTTCTCGAGCACCTCAGGCCTCAAGGTGAACTACTCTAAATCTTCTGCCTTAAACATCTCCCTGCAGTCGGGTACGGTTGCCGCTCTTAAAAGCTCCTTTGATTTCAAATGGAATGACCAATGGATAGATTATTTAGGAATCAAACTTCCAGCTAGAACAGAACAACTGTACCCCCTAAATTTCCCGCCAATGTACCGGAAATTAACAGCTGATCTGGGAGCTTGGTCCAAGGGTGAAATTTCCTGGCTGGGCAGAGTTCATGCTGTGAAGATGACTCTTCTTCCCAGACTGCTATACCTCTTCAGGGCCATCCCGATAAATATAACCAAAGAACACCTTTCCAATTTCCAAAAGAAGATCACCAAATTTATCTGGGGGGAGAGAGGACATAGATTTCAACAAAAAACCCTATTCCTTCCAAGAGACCAGGGTGGCATGGGGGCTCCTCAGCTTCACTGGTACTTTCAAGCGGCCAGGCTGGCCCAACTGTCCACGGTTTACTCCAGGGCAGAGAAACCAGACTGGATTCAAATAGAGCGACAGGCTGTCCCCACATACACCCTGGACTATCTCCTCTGGACCCCTCCCAAACAGAGACCCCCAATTCTCTCCCCATCCTTATCTCAATCATTCCATATATGGGATATATATGCGCCACTCTTTGGGTTCCTTCTGCTAATCTCGTGTTTATCTCGTGTTAGTAAAAGTTTGGTGAGATGATTCATGCTTTTCAGCCTCATGCTTTTCAGTTTGTTTCTGCTATTCAGTTTGCGCTTGTGGGTTTGTATCTGTTCTTCAGTGCGTGTTGTCAGTTCATTCCCGTCTTTCAGTGCGTTTTATTTATAGTTCGCTTCTGTTTTTCAGTGCATTCTTGTCCGCTCATTTCTGATTTTCAACTCATTCTTCTCAGATCCTTCCTGATTTTCAGTGCGTTCTGTTAGTTCGTTCTAACCAGCCGACCGTTTTCTAGCCATGTTGTGGTTATGTTCCCATCAGAGAGCTCGTGCCATTGTTGGGCTTAGTGTTGGAGTTTTTGCTTTGACCCAAGTCCAGTCCATGAACAGGGTGAGGAGGAGTTCATGGACCAAGAATTGGTTACTTAATCGTGACCAATTCTCTCACATGCCTTTGCTGCGAGAGCTCCAGGAGAATAATCCTGATGATTTCAGGAATTATCTCCGGATGACAGACCCCGTTTTTCACAGTCTGTTGGCTTTGCTTACCCCTTATATTACCAAGCAGGACACCTGCATGTGGCAAGCCATCACTCCTGAGCAAAGGCTCGCTGCCACCTTGCGGTACTTGGTGACGGGGAGAAGTCTCCAGGATATTAGGTTTATGACTGGGATCTCCCCCCAGGCTCTGGGAATCATTATTCCAGAGACCTGTTCTGCCATTATTCAGGTAAGTTTTATCGTTTAACATCACATTCTATGTATTTAATGTTTGCTAATGTATTGTATTTATTTCATCATTCCATAATTACCATGATTGTAATATGCTGTGAATGTCCTCTTTGTCATCATGCATGCTGTAAGCTTTTAATACTCCTTGTTTGTCCTTCATGCATATTTGCCTTCACTAACCTCCCCAGCCTGCTATCCTGGGCCAATACACACCTAGCCTAGTCACTTAACAATGTTTTTTGTCTGCTCCATTGTAGTGCTTACCCTAAACACCCCCTAAATTGTGTACAAATGTTATTGTTGTCCTTAAATTCAGGCAGAGTGCAAAATGTTTTTTGGGGGGCCAAAACTCATTTGGAATCCCCCCCCCAACTGCTAAGTCAACCGATACCAATACACTATCTGGGGGATGGAGGAGTTCACTCAGACTGAATTCTATAGGCATCTCCAGACTGGCAGCTTGGGCTTGCCACCTCCAGCAGACAATGTGGCGGGCTTCCAATTTGTGTTTGTGGCAGATGAGGCATATGCGCTGGGGGACAATCTGATGCGGCCGTTCCCAATGAGGACCCTCACCTCAGACCAGAGGGTTTTTAACTACCGGCTGGCTAGAGCCAGAAGAGCAGTGGAAAATGCCTTTGGCATAATGGCCAGCCGGTTCCTAACATCAATAAATATGGCCGAATACAAACTTAATCATATTATTCTGTGCTGTTGAATTTTGCATACCTTTTTGAGAAAAAATGCAGCCAACTATCTGGCCTCAGTTGCGGCTGAGGCCGGCTCACCAGAAGAAATCATGTCGGCTCTTGAAGCTGGCCATCCTGGCTTGCTCCCCCAAAGCGCCCATGAAGTACGGCAAAGATATCTTGAGTATTTCCTGGGTAGGGGGGCAATTGATTGCCAGATAATCTTTAAATGCTCTTTAAAATAAATTTCTTGTGAAAAACTGAACTCATATTTAATTTGATTTACTGCTTGTGTTTCTTATCTGTCTCCTAGGTTCTCCAATGGCCTTTTATCTTTGTCCATTTTCATCAATAGTGCAAACGTAACTTATTTGATACATGAGGTGATAGTCTCTTCTTCAGCTAACTATTATGTTCTGTTGTGCTATGGGTCTGCTACACACACACACAATGTTTTTGTTGTTAATGTATGTAATGCATTAATGATAAAAATAATCATCCTTTTAAACTCCATGAATGAATTGCTTGTAGTCCCTAAAATGGCCTTATTTTGGCAAATTTTACAGTACAGTGGGAGTTATTTACTAAAGGCAAATCCACTTTGCACTACAAGTGCACTGGAAGTGCATACTACTCCTCCACCACCTCCAGCAACACCACCAACACCACAGCCACCCAACCCACCAGAGCAGCATGGAAGGAAGCATGGAATGAAGTGTTGATAGTGATGGCCTGGGTTTGGTGTGGTCTGGCAAAAGACACAGGCTGTTGTAAGACCACAGCCTCGGGACATATAAGTCATCTACTGCTGCTCCCGATCTCTCGGAGTCCTGGACCATATTGTGCTCCCTATTAAATGGACTCCTCAGGTTACCAATTTTGACAGTCAAATAATTGATGTCTGCCCTGGGGTACACAGGCTTCACCAATTCCAACTGTTTCTCCATCGTTGCCTTCCTCTTTATTTTGTTATGACCCCTATTAAATTTCTCATTTTTGTTTGGACAAATACTTGGCTATGTGTTTCAAAAAGGACAGTTTGTTTACAGTAGGCAGGTACATTTCAAAATACAATGTCAAATTAACAAGGGACACCAACATAGTTGTATCTCTTTGAGGTTAAAAATTACAAGATAATAATGGTGTTGTTGTAACTTGACACACAAAATGAAAAAAAATATTATGGAGATCATTAGAAGAAAAAATAAAAATATTCTGGAGATCACGAGAAAAAAAACAAAGATTATTCATGAGATCACGAGAAATAATAAAAAATCCATTTGTCAGAACTCTGTGAATATCAGCAGCAATGCAAAAAATCATTATTCTAGCATTATAAAGAAGAAGAGAATGAGTTGAATTAAGAGATTTCAAAATTTGCCACGTGACGAATGTGCTATTTCCATTACAAACGCTAGTTTTACAAGACCGAGTGCTTCCGTCTCGTACTTGATTCCAAGCATGCGTGAACTTTTGTGCACGGATTTGTGTACACACGATTGGACTTTCCGACAACAAAGTTTTTTTTTGGAAAATTTGAGAACCTGCTAGCAAACATTTGTTGGCGGAAAGTCCGACAAATGTTCGATGGAGCATACACACGGTCGGACTTTCCGACAACAAGCTCACATCGAACATTTCCCGTCGGAAAATCCGACCGTGTGTATGCGGCATTAGTCTCAGTCTTAGTCGGTATCCAATAAGATTCCATGCGGCTTAGCTGATGAATAAAATGACCCCCTCTCCAATGTCTCGTGACTCTTTTGATATTCCAAAATTTGAGACCCCTAGGGTCTCGATTAGGAAATAATCTAAAGTGCCGAGAGACATTATGGGTCTTCAATCCTTTTTTAATATTGTTTACATAGTCCCTTATACAAACATGGAGGGGCTTAAAGTTCCTGCCAATATATTGTAGACCGCAATCACATTCAAGCATGTAAACAACACCAACTGTAGCACATTTTTAATTGCTGTATCTTATACTTTTTTATTAGTCACTGAAGCCAAAAAACACTTTTTAGTATTAGCTTTTGAATGCCTGCAGGCAGTACACCGCCCACAAGCATAAAAACCAGTGAGAAATAAAAACAATCTATTTTCAGACTGGGTGGGGGGGATCAATGACTCATGGGGCTAGATGATCACGCAATGATGGAGCTTTTTTTATAAATAAATTGCGGTTGTAAAGGTAACACAGGGCCTAACACTTTATCCTGTTTGAGCAAGGACCAATTGTTTTGAACAATTTTTTCAAATTTTTTGTTCTGAACATTATAGTCCAACACCATTTTAAAATTAGTCACATTACTATTACATTCCCTATTTTGATTAGATACCAACACCTGTCTATCCATGGTTCTCACTCTCTCTATCTCTCCATCAAGGATGGTTTTATCATACCCCTTCTGCTGAAATCTAGAGGATAGAACTTGAGATTGAGAAACAAAATCCTCTTCACGAGTGCAATTAAGTCTAAGCCTAATGAAGCCTAAAAGTCTAAAAACGTATGTTCATATGCTTTAGCGCTGCACTACCTTTTATCAGGTTTTTAATTGGGATAATTTGACCCTTATAGGGCGTACACACGGTCGGACTTTGTTCAGACATTCCAACAACAAAATCCTAGGATTGTTGGCTCAAACTTGTCTTGCATACACACGGTCACACAAAGTTGTCGGAAAATCCGATCGTTCTGAACGCGGTGACGTAAAACACGTACGTCGGGACTATAAACGGGGCAGTAGCCAATAGCTTTCATCTCTTTATTTATTCTGAGCATGCGTGGCACTTTGTGCGTTGGATTTGTGTACACACGATCGGAATTTCCGACAACGGATTTTGTTGTCGGAAAATTTTATATCCTGCTCTCAAACTTTGTGTGTCGGAAAATCCGATGGAAAATGTGTAATGGAGCCTACACACAGTCGGAATTTCTGACAACAAGGTCCTATCACACATTTTCCGTCAGAAAATCCGACCGTGTGTACGGGGCATTAGTGTTCAGTTGTTTTTTTATAAGGTTTGATTGCGATGATTGAATTCATTTTTACATTCATCTATATCAATTTATAAAAAAGAGAGAGGCTGTGGGACTTTAAATGAGGTCCATGACCAAAAGGTCAAGGTTACCTCCATCCCTGGTTCTGATAAAAAACTAAATGAAGGGTTGGGACTTTAAATGAAGCATGCACAATAAAAATCAATAATTGTTTGTATCAAATTTATTCCATATAATAATAAATAAAAACCAAACCAAGACACACAGCACTATGAGTCTTAATACATTTCATATATATACATATAGAGTCAATACATATATGTACACACACATACATGCAAAGGCACAACATCACATGATAGTTCAATATCAATAACTTAAAAAACGAATGATAAAATGATAAAAAGTATCTAGTCTGGTCATAGATAGGTACAATGTTGCACATATCTCAATGTTGCTATGAATAAAAGATGCATGGGTATAGCATCAGTAGCTCGACGCGTTTCATGGTTGGTAACCACTCATCAGGAACAATTGTGGCCAAAAGCCTAAAAAAAAATAAGTAATGGATCAGACTGATTGCACAAATAAGCATATGGGTTAAGTTAAGGGGAAGTGGAATAACATCCACCCATGCTTACAGAACCACCCATAGAACTCGGCTGTGGCAGGATCACCCATGGTGGGCCAGGGTCAACAGACGGCATAGGAGCTGAGGTGGCATATAAAGGCATGGTATCAGGGAACAGGAAGAATATTATTGTGCTGATGCAATGGGATTGGCCCATCACCAAACCATCCATGGTGATATGGGATTGATCGTCCCAAACATCTAAAGAAAGATAAAAAAGTGACTGTAAATGAATGAATGTGTATTAAAAATGCATGTGAGTTACCATAATAAAATCTATGGTGATAGGGGGTGGGTCTGCCCCAACAGCATGGAAATTAGACAGTATATGTGCTAAAAAAAAAAAAAAAAAAGTTGAATAAAATGGGATGTGAAAGATTGTGAGATGAGTAGAGAAAGAATAAAAAAGGGTAGAAAAAGGTCAAAAGGCAGTGCCACCTGCCCAGGAGGTTACCTGAAGTCTGGATATGTGAGGAGCTGGCGTGCATGTGTTAGCCATGTCAAACAAAAGCAAATTCTGTTCTTGTGATAAGGAGTCTAGTACTCCACTCCAGTCAATAGTGTGCCGCCAACGTCACGCGGGCTGGTGGGAGGGGAAGAGAGGACGCCAATAACAGGGCAGGGTTCGCCCGACACTTGGCACCAAAACCCTCTGCCACACAGCCACAGATGGATGTGCGCAAAGCACCTGCGTCATGACGTCCAACTAGTGGATGCCATGAGGCAGGTGCCTGGTGCATGACGCCGATGCGTAGCGGGGTGTCAGCCTGAGCCCTCGGCTAGTAATGGAGGAAGGAGGGGGCGGACCCTAGGTATGCACCGCAGCTCCCAAATTGCCAGAAGGACACGGCCCCACCAAGGCAATGACGGCCGACCTCCCAAGAAAAACTGCACCTAGCAGGATTGTGTGAATGAAACCATAATTCAAGAATGTATAAAATGACAAATAAACAATATATATTACATAGATGGGGAACCTAACCTATGCGTGGACCCACAATAATGTAGGATTATAAAACATACAAAGGAAACCTGTCACAAAACTAAGTGTGGCAGAGTGGACCATCTATGTGTGCATGCCTCCCTCCCTAATATCAATATATAAAAAAGAGAGGCTGTGGGACTTTAAATGAGGTCCATGATCAAAAGGTCAAGGTTACCTCCATCCCTGGTTCTGATAAGAAACTAAATGAAGGGTTGGAACTTTAAATGAAGCATGCACAATAAAAATCAATAATTGTTCGTATCAAATTTATTCCATATAATAATAAATAAAAGCCAAACCAAGACACACAACACTATGAGTCTTATAATGCATTTCATATATATACATATAGAGTCAATACATATATGTACACACACATACATGCAACGGCACAACATCACATGATAGTTCAATAATAACATCCACCCATACTTACAGAACCACCCATGGAACTTGGGTGTGGCAGGATCACCCATGGTGGGCCAGGGTCAACAGACGGCATGGGAGCTGAGGCGGCATATAAAGGCATGGCATCAGGGAACAGAAAGAATATTATTGTGCTGATGCAATGGGATTGGACCATCACCAAACCATCCATGGTGATATGGGATTGATCGTCCCAAACATCTAAGGAAAAATAAAAATCATCATAAAATCCATGGTGATAGGGGATGGGTCTGCCCCAACAGCATGGAAATTAGACGGTACATGTGCTGAAAAAAAATATATATCAATTTATCCCAATCTAGCGCCAATTATGGAGGTTTTTCAATAACTGGAAAGACATGAGGTTAAAATTGGAGAAATTTTCTCCAGGAACCAATCTACTTAACAGGCTAATGATTTGGCTTATTCTTTTAGGAACAACAACGTCTAAGATGGGCATCTTAGCTAATGCAATATACAGGGATATGGGAATTATTATTGACATAAACACACACACATAAATTTGTTTACATACCATTGACGGTACAATATTTCTGATTATTGTCTGTGAAATAATGCACACACATTTTTCTTTCTTGATAAAACATGCCTTAACTTTCACTTTGAAATTGTGGCTCATTAAAGATGCTTACATAATGCTGATAGTCTGTACAATATTTCTGGCTATTGTCTAACAAATATTACACACTAATTTTCTTAATAAAAGCTGCCTTGTGTCTCCCTCTTAGATTGCAACCTTAAAAGCTGCCTTACATACTATGCAGTGACAGTACATCATTTGTGTGTATTGTCTCTGAAATTATGCGGTCTAACTTTATTCACGATAAAACTGCCTTGTCTCTCCTTCTAACGCTGAGACCTAATCGACCTGCTTACATACTTTCCAGTATTTGTGACTATTGTCTCTATAATAATGCATTTTAATTTTTTATTTCATCATAAGATTTTTGTTCAGGTTGAAATGAATTAGATTGGTGTACTGCTGCTGCTTTATTTAGGCCAAACAATAATGTAGAAATAAGAGAATCTCCTAGATCTACAAAATATTTGATGCCAGAATACAGCGTTGCTGATGCTATCAGTGAGGATTGTACTGTTATGTAACGCCACATACAGTTAAAAGGCATCTCCCAAGCATGCAATTGAAATGGCTGCTAATTTTCCCCTGGCACCCTCAAAATCACAAAAAAGGAGGACCCTCTGCCACTTGTCCAGTATTTACCCATCCCTATAAACACATATACCAAATGAGTATTTTTAATGTATAATATTTTACCCCTGGGGTCTTAGAAATGACTGCTTTTTGTGGCATAAGCTGAGAGCGTTATTGTTGCTATGGCAGATTTGAGATTTGTGACATTTCACTGTGATATCCTTTGTTTAGAGGTCTACTTTGGTCCTCATACATGGACTCTTCTGGGCTATATTGTTTGCTGGGATGCAGTGAGAGAAAAGAGTGAATATGATAAGTACTGAGCTTTCAAGTTGAGGACAGCTGATCATGTGTGCTTAGGATGTGTGTTACCTAAATACTGAGTAAAAGGAGCACAGTGCTGGGAATCTCAGAGAAAAATATTGGGAGATTATTTGTCATGGGTTTGTTTGGCCTCTTCATTAGGGAGCAGCCAATTATGGTGGCTGCTAAATGTCAAGGTGGTCAAACAGACTCTCTGGCTCAAGATTTTTTTGGTAGGATCATCCTAAGTGACACAAAGTCTGACTATCTTAAAGGGGAGTGGCCTAACTATATAATGTCTTCCTGCATTAGAAACATGTGTGAACAATCTTGAACCTGAATGGGACTGCCAATAACATTGGTAGGATTGGTTAAACACTCTAACCCACAAAAGAAAAAGCACGTTTACCAACCTATTGGAGTAAGTTATTATGAGTACAGATCTAAAACAAGAAGATAATATTTTTTACCATTTTGTTTAATTTCCATTTATAAAGACAATAAATGACCTTAATATATAGGTCATTTATATATATTATTATATATAGGATATTTTAGAACACAGTTTGTGATATAACATTAATAGGGCGAAATAATGCATTCTAAGTGAAAAGATGAACAAAAATAGTTCAAGGAAAATAAAAAAACAAATGGAATCATGTAAAGTAAATATATTGTGAAAAGAATAGATGTTAAAAACAAAAATGTTTTCCACCTGGGTTACATGAGAAAACAAGAGAACAATGTGTCCTAGAAAATAAAAGCATGGATATCTGCACTTTATAGATGGTATTATTCTCTAAAGACAATTATGAGATCAAGGATTTTGTCACAGAAACATAAACTTTACATGGACTCAATAAAGACCTATACACAAGCTGAACTAGACCATAGATGGAGTGTTTAATTAATGGACAGAATGGAACTGACAAAGATAAAGTGTGTGTGTGTGTGTGTCTGTGTGTGTGCATGTATGTGAAGAGTGGCAGAATAATAATAAGGATAACCAAAGCACTTGCATTGTCCAGGTAGACAGTCTCACACCTCATGTAGTGGTACAGGTATTCTAGGCTGTTCTTCTTCACAGCAATACAAGATCAAAAGAATGAGAAATCGGATTGCTGCACTACCACAAAGGATTCAAATGAGATTTATTCAAATATCTATAAAAGCATAGATCCCAACTGTCTCTGATTTTGAGGGACTGTCCCTGATTTGCAACAATGTCCCTCTGTCCCTCTTTCCTCCTCATTTGTCCCTCATTTTGGTCTGATCTATATATAGTTGTATAAAAAAAGCACTTTTTATCTTTCAAAAAGTGTTTCCCCTGTGCTAAACCTTTCATCCAATTTCTTAATTGCTACATTTGTAAATTTCAAAACCAGTATAAAGGCATAATAGTAGTAAAAAAAAAAAGCACTTGTGGGTTAACTAATCTTTTTTTTACGTATAATTCTCCTTTAAGGGGGCATGGCGGGGGGACTATGCCTACATACATTTGCTAATAGGTGTCCCTCGTTCCTATCTCAAAAAGTTGGGAATGATAAAAGTATAACACTAATGAGCTTACAAGCAGGGGAGGAAAAAAGGTTGACAAATGTGCTTTCTCAAAACCACAAAGGTACAACCACTAAACACCCTAATATACAGTATATAGTCACATGATGCTTCATGATACTTATAGTCACATGATGCTTCATGATGCTTTCTTGTATTATTTGAATGAGAATCAATTACATTTAAGAATTATCGGGCACCTGAACAGTGAATCAGCAGCTTTTTTAGATGTCACTCTTTCGGGTAAAGATGGTTGGATTATGTCCAGTCTTTATAGGAAGCCTCTCTCTGGCAATATGATTCTTCGCGTTGACATGTCACCCGGGGTATACTGGTGGGCCAATTTTTAGGATTGCATGGGATTTGTAGTGAAGAGAGGGACTTCAATAAAGAAAAGGAGGAGAATTGTGAAAGATTCTATTTGCAGGGTTACAAAACAGGCACCCTAGAGCCATCAACAGTGGCGTCACTAGGGGGTGGCTACTGAGGTTAGAAGCCCCGAATCTTGGGCCCATAGCCCCGAGTCCATGGCCACCCCTACCCTGGGAGTGTTGCGGGCTGCCTCCTGTCCCATACAGCCGCGGCACTTTCACTGAGCCTGCACTCTGTGCTTTACTGACAGCCAGAGAAGGGAGATCAGTGTGAGAGAGTCTCCTCCTTGCTCCGCCCATATCATAGAGTCGTGAGGAACTTTCTCACACGATCTCCTGAGCTGGGGAGGCAGCAGGTGAGTGTATAACATGGAGGAGGGGGAGGGTGGGAACTCTGTACTACACTAGCCTGTCTGTATACCCAGCCTCTCTGCATACCCAGCCTGTCTGTATACCCAGCCTCTCTGTATAAACAACCTGTCTGTATACCCAGCTTCTCTGTATACCTAGCCTGTCTGTATACCTAGCCTGTCTGTATACCCAGCCTCTCTGTATACCCAGCCTGTCTGTATACCCAGCCTCTCTGTATTCCCAACCTGTCTGTATACCTAGCCTAGCTGTATACCTAGCCTGTCTGTATACCCAGTTTCTCTGTATACCAGCCTGTCTGTATACCCAGCCTGTTTGTATACTCAGCCTCTCTGTATACTCAGCCTCTCTGAATATCCAGCGTGTCTGTCTACCCAGCCTCTCTGTATACCCAGCCTGTCTGTATACACAGCCTCTCTGTATACTCAGCCTGTCTGTATACCAAGCTTCTCTGTATACTCAGCCTGTCTGTATACCTAGCCTCTCTGTATATCCAGCTTGTCTGTATACCCAGCCTCTCTGTATGCCCAGCCTATCTATATACCTAGCCTCTCTGTATACCTAGTCTGTCTGTATACCCAGCCTCTCTATATACCTAGCCTGTGTCAGGTCACCTGAGTACAGGCTACAGATGCACCCCGTTGGGGTCAGAAGTGCACCGCAAGGTAGTGGACCCTACGGCTGATAGCTGCAGATGGAGCTCGAGGTGATTCAGGAGAGCAGGTAATCTGGAGCATAAACACAGATCACACTGGGAGCTAGAGCATGAGATTTCCCAGGGTGCAGAATCTAAGAGCCGGCGGATGTTCACCAGAGGCCCCTAGTGGTGGGGATGGATTTAGCTGCAGTCTGGCTCCAGGTCACGACCCGCAGGGTCTCCCAGCTCATGCTCACAGTAGAGTACAGGAAGGTAGAGAGAAAGCAGCAGACTGTGACAACAAAGAATAGTCAGGAGATAGCCAAAGGTTGGGGCAACAAGCAGGTAAGGATAGTCAAGGAACATGCCAAGGTCGGGATATGAAGCAGACAAGGACAGTCAGGAACAAGCTAAGATCGGTAACTAGAATCTGTCAGGACTGGGCTTCTCCTTCTCTGAGCTGGCCACTCAGCTGACAGCTAATTGCCAGCTCCTATCTCTCCACAGTGACTCACCTGTAGCTGCTCGTCAGTCCTGCCTACTTAAGCCGTCCAGCCCAGAAGATCTCTGCCTTCGCCTTGGTCAACATCACAGAGACTATCCCCTGCGTTCCTGTTAAAGACTTGCTTGGCTGACATTTCTTCTGCCTCCAGATCCTGCTTGCTGTTCCACTACGCTGATCCCCGACTTCATGACTTTCTGGCTTGTCTGACTATCCGTTCGGTTACCGAACGGATAGTCTATGTTTTGCCTACGTTTTTTTCTATTTACTTTTTTCAGTAAACAAGTGTGATTTAACTGCACTTCTGACAAGAATTTAGATATTTAGATATTTAGGGGGCACACCCTAAAAGATGCATTAAAGATGGTGCAGCCATAAGACCATACAACAGAACAAAATATTACAGCGTACACATGCAAAAAAAAAATTTCCCTCCAGCAAGGCTTATTTAAAACACCTAGACATTTTCAAAAAACAGTCGCAGTAAGTGGGCTTAAGCACCATATAGCAATATGGTGTGACCAAATCCCCATATTTATTTATAAAGTTTTTTGAAAATGTCTAGGTGTTTTAAATAAGCCTTGCTGGAGGTAAATGTCTTTTTTGCATGTGTGTGCTGTAATATTTTGTTCTTTTTTAACTGTACTTCTCTCTCGGTCTGATTCATGGTTTCTGACAGAATCAGACGTAGAACACACAGCAAAGAGCACACGGAAGCCATGATGAATTTTTTGTTTTGCAACACCACACTACACTGTATTGGATACTGTGTACACTGCCTGAAGTGTATTAGAAACTGTACACACTGTATTAGATACTGTGTACGCCGCCTGCACTATATTAGAAACTATATTATGGCTGCACTGTTTTGTATACTGTGTATACCACCAGAAGTGTAGTAGAAACTGTACACACTGTATTAGATACTGTGTACACCACCAGAAAAGTAGTAGAAATTGTACACACTGTATTAGATAATGTGTACACCACCAGAAAAGTAGTAGCAACTGTACACACTGTATTAGATACTGTGTACACCACCTGTACTGTATTAGAAACTGTACAATGGCTGCATTGTATTGTATACTGCGTACACCATTAGAAGTGTATTAGAAACTGTACACTGTATTAGATACTGTGTACACCGCCTGCACTGTAGCAGAAACAGTACAATGGCTGCACTGTATTGTGTACTGTGTACACCACCAGAAGTGTAGTAAAAACTGTACACACTGTATTAGATACTGTACAACGGCTGCACTGTATTGTATACTGTGTATACCACCAGAAGTGTAGTAGAAACTGTACACACTGTATTAGATACTGTGTACACCACCTGCATTGTATTAGAAACTGTACTACGGCTGCACTGTATTGTATACTGTGTACACCACCAGAAGTGTAGTAAAAACTGTATACACTGTATTAGATACTGTGTACACCACCAGAAAAGTAGTAGAAACTGTACATACTGTATTAGATACTGTGTACACCACCTGCACTGTATTAGAAACTGCACTACGGGTGTACTGTATTGTATACTGTGTACATCACCATAAGTGTATTAGAAACTGTACATGCTGTATTAGATACTGTGTGCACCACCAGAAAAGAAGAAGAAACCGTACACACTGTATTAGATACTGTGTACACCACCTGCACTGTATTGAAACTGAACTATGGCTGCACTGTGTTGTATACTGTGTACACCGCCTGAAGTGTATTAGAAACAGTACACCACCAAATGCACTGTAGATATAGGCTACACTGGATGCAGAGTATAATATAAATATATATATATATATATATATATATATATATATATATATATACATACACTGCCTACATTGACTGAATATTGAGTAAATACTGAATTGTTTATGCTAAATGCAGAGTATATATATATATATATATATATATATATATATATATATATATATATTAGACTGACTGTAAATATATATATATATATATATATATAACAAATACACTGCCACTAACTGAATAACCCGCCTGCTTAATCTAACTCAAGCTATCTCTCTGTCCACGTTAACAACACTACACACGGCCATCGTGTAAGCAGCCTTATATAGTGTGGGGCATGGACTTAGTCCCCCTGAGCCATGATTGGCCAAAGGCACCATGCCTTTGGCCAATTATGGCTCTCTCAGCAGAGCGTGCTGTGATTGGCCAAAGCATGCAGGTCAGGTGCATGTTTTGGCCAATCATCATACAGCAATGCACTGCGAACTCGCAGTGCATTATAGGGCCTTCCACAGCACTCAAATTTTCTGTAAACGTCCCATAATGTTCGCTGTTCTGTGAATGGGCGAACACTGAGGTTCGATTTGAACCTCTCCAGAAATGAGACATGAATTGAACGCCCCTGTCGGAAACAATACGAGACAGAACCCATTTTGTATATGTTAGCAGGGTCCAGCTGTACCCTATCCAGTGCAGGCAGCTTTTCCCAATTGTTTCACATTTGATACACATGATAGCGCAAGAATAATTATACACATATTTTTGCACATTTACATCCTACGAATTCCCGCAGCAATCATGGATGTGTTTTCCTATATGGAAAAAAGAAAAGTTAATCTAGAAGAAGTTTTTAACACCATAAATACGAATACTAATATGAATTTAGACCTGGAAAGTCTAATGAGGAAGTTGGGGCATAATATGGAAAAAAAGGTGAGCCTATGGTGGGATATATGCACCTTTGAGACATATCTTAAGGAAAACATAGTCCCAAGAAGATTGAGATGGGACATACCCCCAAATGATGGCCTAACAGACCAAGAGTCAAATGACGAATGGTTTAAATTCTTTAACGATAAAGGCCTAAAATTATTAAGCTTCCTGTTAGAAAGAAAACAAAGAAAAAATAGAAGAATTGATCAGAATATCTCCGAATTAAAAGAGGAATTAGAACCACATAAAGAAACAACTGAGTTCAAAACATTAATGGGACAAGTGAATAAAGATCTTACCAAAAAGGACAGAGAAGTTCAACAGAGGAAAAGCAAGAAGCACATTAGAGACACTAATGATTTTCGCAATGACCAGGTTTTCAAATGGCAGAGCCAATTAGGCAAAACTGATAACCGATCCACATACTCTACACCCGAAAAAGTAGTGAGAGTGTACTCACAGCAACCTAATGAGCAGCCAAGGCCAGTTATGCAAAATTACAGTTACCAGGCCCCAAGAGAAGGCAATAGGCCTTTATTGGATAAGTAAAAGGTTAAACTCACATGTTAGTAGACAATAGTAGGCATGTAGTGTAGTCTGGAGCGCGGGCTGGAAGCTCACAGACAGCCCGTCCTACTGGAAACAACAGCAGCAATGGGAGGTGACGAGAACATGTCGTTCTGCCCTACGCGGCGTTTCGTGATAGAGTCATGTCAACCAGGGGCACGGGCGGCACGTCTCGTCACCTCCCCTTATAGTACTAAGAGCCTGACCAAGCCTCGCTTTGAATTCCACTCCATCGGGGACTTGCACAAAAAATTGAAAAGTCCCAAGCGCTGATTGGTGCCTCACTAAACCAAGCCTCACTGTGAATGCCGAATCATCAGCGAGCCTACCCAGGTCGGATAATCCCAAACACTGAGTGGTGTCAGGTGCGCAAGTGTGTGCACAATCACTGGAGAAAGAATTGATCATGAATTGCAATAAACCGCTGGCTGGAAGGGGGTATGAGGTCAGGTATCTGGGAACCATAGAACTCATATGGAGATAGGTACCCCAAAAAAAGCAATAAAATGTCAACAAAATACTAAAATTATCAAGTCAACCAGTGCGATCCGTGTCACAGACCGGACATAAATTGACTTGAGCATAAGGGGACATTCTAAAGATAAAATAAACAAAGGCCACCCGGTGGCCATATTAAAAATTGCAAAAAGATATATAAATAAAAATAGAAATAAAATGAACTATAGGTAATAGAGCTGTGTATCCTTACGAACACACAGAAGTCATACCTATATTGTATAAATAAAATAAAGGCAAAAAAGCCTCAAAGTAATCCTAAACAAATAGGTCCCATCTAGCAGCACGGTCCGTGTCACAGACAGGAACCGGCTTATAAAAGACGTAAGGAGACATGTCAATAAAAAGCACGGTGGCCACCTAGTGGCCATATTCAAATTGGCACAGCACTGTGGAGCCATGTCAGAAAACTAATCCCAATGGATGTATTAAATCAAATGGAACCAATAAACCTAATCATGACTGTAATAGGACCATAGTCCCACAAATTCGTCTTGAGGAAAATATTGATACAAAAAACATTTCAAGAATAGATCCCAAAAGACAAATAAACAATATTTATTAATAGTATTGATATTTTTAAATGAATCCTTATTTTTAGTTTTTAATTAAGGAAAATTAGATGGGCCATAGAAAGATAATAAAGGACGATATGTTTACCCCGCCACCTCATTAATGGGGCTATGTAGGTGTTCTAGATGGATGGGAAGTCAAAGCATAAGCCTTCAAAAAATTCACCAAGGGCACAGTTTGAACATCGAAATACAATACCATCTCTCAAACGCAGCTCATCCAAGTACCTAGAAATTGGGCTGCATACTTCATGTATATTGGTTAATGGCAAAAAATTGTATCCCTCCTTAGGAATTATTAATAAAGGCATTTACGTCCACGTCGACATTCATGCCGTGTGGTACATAGCTTTTGAGCCTGTGAATCCAGGACATCTCACTCTTAGAGATCTCCCTGACTAACAACAGGCTATCTCGCCAATGTGGTTTGTACTTATCAATATACACAAACAGGTTATTGGAGGGGTCCCTGTTATGTACCTGGTCGTAATGTCTGGACACAGGGTGCTTGTCATAACCTCTCTTAATATTTCCTATATGTTCGTTTAGACGAACCCGCAATGCCCTTTTGGTCCTCCCCACATACTGAAGCCCACAGGGGCACTGTAAGAGATAGACCACCCCTACCGAGGTGCATGTGATAAAGGGTTTGATACCATATGATCTTAAAGTGCTAGTAGATGTAAACTGGGTAATTCGCCTAGCTCTATTGGCGTTTAGAGAGCAAACTTGGCATCTTCCACATTTATAATAGCCAGTGAGGTTTTGGAGAAAATTGCGATTCTCACATGGAGGATCTTGGACAGAGGGAGCTACCTTACTCCCAAGGGAGGCCACCCCCCTAAAGACCACTCTAGATCTAACTGGTAAGATTGAGCTCAAAACTCTGTCACTACCCAGCAGATGCCAATGTTTCTGTATCAATTGTTTAATATCGCGATGCTTTACTGAATAGGTGGTAATAAACGGCACAGCATCTGATGCAGTAACATTATGTCGGGGTACATCAGACAAAAGTGAGAGTCTGTCTCTGTCTCGTGCCCTTTTCACAGCCAGAGACAGAGATGCACGGTCATATCCCTTCTCGATGAACCTATCCATAAGAATGGATGCTTGTTCATCAAAGGTAGTAATGTCTGAGCAATTACGTCTCAGACATAAAAATTGGCCCTGGGGTATAGCTCTGAGCCAAGGCTCATGGTTACAACTATCCAACGGGATGTAAGAGTTCCTGTCGGTCACCTTAAAGTGAGTTGATGTCACAAAATGGTCCTCCACTATCTGGATCTTCAGATCCAGAAAGTGGATAGTGTCACGACTGGCCTCAAAATTGAACCTAATACCCCTGTTATTATCGTTTAGAGATGTCATGAAGTTCTGTAGCTCCAATTCACAACCATCCTACTGGAGGAGGACATCGTCAATGTATCTGGCCCACAGGAGCACCTCTGATCTCCTGGGTGCATCAACGACATCCTCCTCCCACTTGGCCATGAAAATAAAGGTAATAAAGGTCTGAAATATGCCCCTACTAAGAACATTGATAAATTTCAGACGTACATTGGGATCCAGAAATTCGTGAGGAAATTGAATATCCAGAAATATATTGTAGGAAACCCTTCGCGACCTAGACATGTAGATAGTATGAACGATGGCATTGTACATAGTGTATTGAGGAACAAATCAATTTTTAATCCACCTATTACAGACAATAAACATATTAAGGTTTTTAAAAAAGTTGTTTTAGAAGAGATCAAGGATCTGAAGATCAAAAAGAAGGACGAACCTAGTTACATCAGAAGCGGTATTCGGAAATTGACGAAAAGGAGGGACATCGTTATTCGGCCAGCAGATAAGGGAGGAGGGATCGTGATCCTCGCAAAAGAACAATATCATAATACAATGATGAATATGCTGGATGATGCGAACACCTATACTAAGCTTCTAAGTAACCCCATGTTTAGATGCAGAAAGGCACTCGAAGAGGTTGTTTACCTAGGGGTTAAGAAAAACATTCTTAACAAAAAAGAAGCTAGATTCTTGATTCCTGATTCCTGCCGTACACCAATTATTTATTCATTATGGAAGATTCATAAAGATAGAATAAATCCACCACCTAGGCCGATAGTAAATGGGATCAACTCACTTACCTCCAGAATGGGTCAATATATAGATACCTTTCTACAACCAGCTGTTCAGAGTACAAAGGTGTATCTCAGAGATACCAAACAAATCTTGCAAATAATCGAAGATATCCCAGAAGGAGAAAGATCATGGATTATGGCGACCGCAGATATGTCATCTCTATATACAGTGATTCCTCATCATCGAGCTTGTGAAGCCGCCAAATGGGGCTTGAGGAAATACACTAAGCTACCATGCCTACAGAGGAAGTTTTTGATTAAATGTATAGACTTCAGCCTGAAGAACAGCTATTTTTGGTACAATAAGACGTACTACCACCAACAGACTGGAGTTGCCATGGGAGCGAAATTTGCCCCAAGCCTAGCTGGACTTTTCATGGCACAGTGGGAGGAAGAAAAAGTTTTTAACAATCGACCAGAAGGACTAGCGATATATAGAAGATACATCAACGACATCTTTATATTATGGGAAGGTGACGCTAGCGAGCTGTTGCATTTTCTGGAAGATTTGAATAGAAACGATAGGAATATTAAACTTTCTTGGGACATCAGTAAAAATAAAGTAATATTCCTGGATCTGGAGAATATACAGGAAAATTCCAGATTTAGTACTCAGACGCACTTTAAAAATGCCGACAGGAATAGTTATCTTTCAATAGAAAGCTGTCACCATAAAAACTGGCTTTTCAATGTCCCGAAAGGCCAACTGATGCGCTTGAAGAGAAATTGTACCAATATAGAGATGTTTCTAGAACAGGCTGAGAAGATTGGAAAGAGATTTACTTCTAAAGGTTACGATCGCCGATTTATTAATACTAAGATATTGGAAGTATCAAAAAGTAATCGGAAAGAACTAATAGAAGACAAAACGACACAAAAACGTCCAATGGAAGGGGTACCGCTAATCCTAGATTTTAGTGTACAACATAAGAAAATTGAGAAGATCATTAGATGCCACTAGTATATCCTGTTGGCAGATAAACAGTTACAAGATACCTTACCTGAGAATCCTAGATTTATATATAAAAGGGCACCTACGATCCGGGATATGGTTGTGAAGGGTGCTATAGACCCACCAAGGAAGACCTTATCTTTTTTCACTAGAAATGGATTCTTTCCGTGTAAAGGATGTTTTGCATGCCTGAGAACTAAACACTCAAATGAAAAAGTATTTAAATTTTCATCCACAAGTACAGGAGATACCTATGAGGTAAAAAATGTTATTTGCTGCAATACTGAGGGGGCAGTATATGCCCTGGAGTGCAGCTGCGGCCTCCAATATATTGGCCGCACTAAAAGACCCCTCAAGGTGCGAATTAAAGAGAATGTCCAAAATATCTTGAAGGGCTATGATAAGCATAGCGTATCTAAACACTTTCTGCTATGTCACAACAAAGACCCCACTGATTTGAAATTTTGGGGCATCGAACCTTATATTAGACACTGGCGGGGGGGGACACAAGGTTAGAACCCTGAGCCAGATGGAATCCAGATGGATTTTTACCTTGGATACATTCTCGCCCCGGGACTTAAATATTGAATTTGACCTGAATTGTTTTCTTAGTAATTTTTAAGCTTTCTTACCAGCTTTTCCATCTTGTGTCTGTATTAGCTTTTTTATTAGTTTTCTCATTTAGCCATCGGATATCCTGATTTATATTTTACCTGTCCAATTAAGTTTTAAGATTTTGTCTTAATATTCATTAATTTTTTAATCTTTTAAGTATTTGATACCCATGTTTTTATTGATACATGTCTCTAGGTCTGAATTAATCAGTAATAAGAAAAAGTTTTCCGTATACCAGTGTACATATCTTTGCCAGAGATTTTTGTTTCTCTGTGTAGACTTTGATCTCTATATATAATATGCTTATAGATTGTGTACTCCGTTCCTGTCTGCTCTGCCGTTAATAGAATGTTTAAGATAGCCAGCTTGACGCAGAGGCGCTGCTCCACCTCTGTTATGTTTACTTTGCCGATGTCAGCATGGTGTTTCTCTCTTCCAAGTGTTTCTGATCTATCCCTGAAGTACGCCCCCTCCACTTGTATAGCTTTTACTTTCAGCTTGATTCTAATATCTCTTATATTTAAATTTTATGTATACCCTGATGTGTATTTTGTTTTATTCAATATTTAACTGTATTATGGCCATCTGTTGTCCGTGGATATCGGTATATTTTAATGAGGCAGAGGATGTTATTCAGTACATCTTTCCTTCTGTCCTCCTCTGACAGCTCGGAGTAGCAGACGTGCCCCGCTATGCCTATTGGTTCCAAGCATCAGCCAAAATTAGAATACCCAGTTTCTCTCATGCTCATAGAGTAACGTATCAGATAAACCTTACAATGGCCGCTCCCTTAGACCTTCGGGAAGATGGCCGCCATAGGCATTACCTATGGGACTACTAGAAAATGGCCACGCCATAGTATGTAGAGGATCGCTATTTAAAGACATGGAATGTGCCTATACTTATCCCCTGATGAAGTCACGTGATGTGACGTCACGCGTAGGGACGGGACAGGCACCTTACTGACTGTGGCATACGAGCTCGCCGCTCGTCGGATATTAAACCTGTTTTTACTGCTTTATTGTGAGTACCTATGTGTGTTTTTTAATAAAAGTCAGTTTTAGCCTTAAATACTACACTATTGGGTCCTTCCTTTTTTCTATCCACGTGCCCTTGCGCCCTCTGGGGGAATCAGCCTCCAGGACTAGGACCGCATTGATAGAGGAGAAAACTCCAAGGATGGTATCCCCTTTACTGGTCATATGCTATAACCCCGTTACCTTAAGGTAAGGGGCCATTGTTTACCAATCTGAGTGTGAACACGAAGAGGAGCACTATTCTGATATAGCTGAGCACTTCACTGCCATATATGCATGATGAGGAGTCAGTTTACTATATTTTTAAAAAAGTTTTTTTTTTTTTTCTTTTTTGGAGGAGGAGGACTGTTTTTTCTTTACTTTAGCACCTTGTGTGAATTCAAGCTTGCGGAGCCACGTGGACTTTTATTGCACTAGTCACCTTATGTTTGCTGCATGTATAGCACATAGTGGAATATATTGATGCGTTGATTTATTTGAACTATTTACGGGAGGATTTACCCCTGAATTGGTTGGTGCCCAATTGTTTAATCTTTAGTTATATGATGGTTGTGAATATTTACTGAAAGTCACTATTTTATATCACGATGGCACATTGCACCCTTATAGACTGTTTGTGATGTGTTCCCACAGAGGAGTGATCATTTATTATTTTTAATTTGCTTAATATTTTGTTATTCAGTTCACTAGGTGATTTATTTTGTTTGGATTAGCGCAGCACCTTTTTTTTCATTTTTGTATAAGTTAGCAGGGTCCAGCTGTACCCTATCCGGTGCAGGCAGCTTTTCCCAATTGTTTCACATTTGATACACATGATAGCGCAGGAATAATTATACACATATTTTTGCACCTTCTCTAGATTCTCTGTGACATACTCTGGCATGGCCTGGGTCTCAAGGATGGACAGGGGGAGGTACAACCCCTGGGCAGAGTTGCTCTAGGAACAAGGTCAATAGCACAGTCAAAGGACCTGTGAGGAGGAAGCACCTCAGCTTCTTTCTTGCAGAACACATCCCAGAAATCGCTGTATGCAGTGGGGAGATCAGAAGATACAGATGTGGTAGCAACCAGAAGTTTAAACCTCGATAGTCGTTGCAGGGTCTCAAGGTACCATCCTTTTAGGCAAGAAAAAAAACCCTGCTCCTGCAGGCGATGAGGATTTCCAGATGAAAACTCTCTCTAGAGTCTCAGCAACATACTCTGACATGGCCTGAGTCTCTGGGATGGACAGGGGGTAGGTACAACCCCTGGGCAGAGTTGCTCCAGGAACAAGGTCAATAGCACAGTCAAAGGACCTGTGAGGAGGAAGCACCTCAGCTGATTTCTTGCAGAACACATCCCAGAAAATCGCTGTATGCAGTGGGGAGATCAGAAGATACAGATGTGGTAGCAACTGGAAGTCTCTCCTTGGGGGCCACCTTGACAAGACAGGATGAGAAAAATTAGGGACCCCAAGCCAGGATCTGCCCAGAAGCCGAGTCCACATGTGGAGAGTGGAGCTGTAGCCAAGGAAGGCCCAACACAGTGGGAGTTGAGGCCTTAGGTATATTAAGGAAGGATATCCACTCCTGGTGGAGTATCCCTACAGACATCTTAATAGGGAGAGTCTGGAAGCGGATAGGGCCCCCTGGGAAAACAGTGCCATCAATTGCAGAGACTATCAGTGGCGTAGTGAGGGGTGAAGGGTAAGCTTCATGGAAGAAGCAGTTCTCCATTCCATAAAATTGCCAGCAGCCCCTGAATCCAGGTATACAAAGATCGATAGAGGGGAAGCTCCTACATGAAGGAAGAAGACGAGAAGGTGATGTTTCTGGGTCCAATACTCCACCATCCAGATGTATTAGACCCGAGTGTTTCCCAGACAAAGCGAGCAGGAGTCACGAAAATGACCCCACAATAGAGACACAAGCCCAGGGTTCTGCACCTAGCACGTTCTTCCGGGGTTAGCCTGGTTCAACCCAGCTGCAATGGGTTCCTCAGCAGGCAGAAGATGCTCCACGGGACAAAGGAAGGGAAGCTCAGACTGGCTAGGGCCCAGGGAGTGCTGACATCTTTTTTCTAGGGAGCTCTCCTGAAAATGAATATTACACAAGGAAATTACATCATCCAGACAGGTGGGGATGGCTCTTACTGCTAATTCGTCTTTCACTCAGTCAGAGAGGCCATGTAAAAAGGTTGCAACTAGGGCCTCATTGTTCAAGCTCAATTCAGCTGTGAGGATACGAAACTGAAGAGCATATTGTCCCACTAAAGAGGATTCTTGGCGAAGACGTAAAGGGCACTGGCAGTTGAAGAGACCTGAGCCGGTTCCTCGAAGATGTTTTGAAAGAGTTTCCAGAAGTCGGACAGGCTGGAAACCACAGGATCATTCTTCTCCCACAGGGGAGCTAAAGCTTCACAGGAGAGGAAGGAAATAACATAGGCTACCTTTGCCCGATCAGACGGGAAGTTTTGCGGCTGGAGTTCAAAATGAATGGTGCATTGGCTAAGGAACCCTCTGCAGGCCTTGGAGTTCCCAGAGAAATGGGACGGAGCTGGCAGTTTAAGTGAATGTGTGGCTGCAGCTGCAACTGCGACCGGAATAGGTACAGCCACCAATTGTAATTGAGGTTGCTGACTCGGGGTTCCGAAGGAGGCCTGAAGCTGCTAGAAGCGGGAAGCCAGATCCTGGAGGAATCGTATCACCTGAGTCTGATTCGATTCCTGGGTCTCAAGTCTGCGGGCTATGCCCTCCTATGGATCATCTGCGGGTAGCGGCACGTCAGCCGTGTCCATGGCTGATCAAACTGTCAGGTCACCTGAGTCTGGGTGACAGATGCAATCCGTTGGAGTCAGGAGGTAGTGGACCCTACGGCTGACTGCTGCGGATGGAGCTCTGGGTGATTCAGGAGAGCAGGTATTCTGGAGCACCAACATGGATCACACTGGGAGCTAGAGCATGAGATTTCCCAGGGCGTGGAATCTAAGAGCCATCAGGTGTTTACCAGAGGCCCCTAGTGGTGGGGATGGATTTAGCTATAGTCTGGCTCCAGGTTGTGACCCCCAGGGCCTCCCAGCTCACGCTGACGGTAGAGTACAGGAAGAGAGGAAGCAGCAGACTGCAACAATAAAGGATAGTCAGGAGATAGCCAAAGGTCGGGGCAACAAGCAAGTAAGGATAGTCAAGGGACACGTCAAAGTCAGGATATGAAGCAGACAAGGACAGTCAGGAACAAGCCAAGATCGGTAACTAGAATCAGATGTAGAACACACAGCAAAAAGCACATGGAAGCCAAACACACAATATTGATCAGTAGGGCTGGCTTGCAGTGCACAGGTTAATATAGAGTTCCCTGATAGGGCCTGGGGTGTAGCCATGCTTTGAGGAGAGATTACTTAAGCAACCAGGTGAAGGACGGCTGGTCTCTCAAGCTGAACACATGGAGAGGTAAGCTGACAGACAAACATTACTGCGGATCCATGACAGCCTGTCTATATACCCAGCCTCTTTGTATACCCAGCCTGTCTGTATACCTAGCCTTTCTGTATACCCAGCCTGTCTGTATACCAAGCCTCTCTGTATACCCAGCCTGTCTGTATACCCAGCCTGGTTGCATACCCAGCCTGTCTGTATAGTGAGCCTGTCTGTATACCCAGCCTGTCTGTATACCCAGCCTGTCTGTATACCCAGCCTGTCTATATACCCAGCCTCTCTGTATACCCAGCCTGTCTGTATACCCAGCCTCTCTGTATACACTAGCCTCCCTGTATACCAATGCTCTCTATATACCCTAGCCTCTCTTCTATATACCCTAGCCTCTCTGTATGTAACAATCCTCATCTGGTGCCAGGTGACGTGGCAAGTGACAAGCTGCATCTTGTTGCAGGTAACGTACAAACTCTCTGGTGACCCTGATGTAAGGGGGGCCCTCTGGTGACCCCGATGTAAGGGGGGGCTCTCTGGGGACCCTGATGTAAGGGGGAGGCTCTCTGGGGACCCTGATGTAATGAGGGGGGCTTTGGGGACCGTGATTTAAAGATAATATATAATGATATACATATACAAATTTTTGTAAATATTTTATTATATCTTTTCATGTGACAACACTGAAGAAATTACACTTTGCTACAATGTAAAGTAGCGAGTGTACAGCTTGTATAACAGTGTAAATTTGCTGTCACCTCAAAATAACTCAACACACAGCCATTAATGTTTAAACCGCTGTCAACAAAAGTGAGTACACCCCATCGGACTTGTGTACACACGATCGGAAATTCCGACAACAAAGTTTTGTTGGCGGAAAATTTGAGAACCTGTCAGACAACAAATGTTCGATGGAGCATACTGTACACACGGTAGGACTTTCAGCCAACAAGCTCACATCCAACATTTGTTGTCAGAAAATCCTATTGTGTGTACGGGGCATAAGTGTGGAGCCAGCAATTGTACATGCTGTCCCTGTGTTGTTAAAGGAGACTGATTTCCTTCTACGGCTAGTAGCAGTGAATTTACAGTCAACACCCATATTAATCACTTCAGCCTCGGATTTACCTCCTAATGACCAGGCCTTTTTTTGCGATACGGCACTGTGTTACTTTAACTGACAATTGCGCTGTCATGCATCATTGTAGCTAAACAAAACATATGTCCTTTTTTTCCCAAAAATAGAGCTTTGATGGTATTTGATCACCTCTGTGGTTTTTATTATTTGCGCTATAAACAAAAAAAGACTGACAATTTTGAAAAAAAAAACAATATTTTTTACTTTCTGCTATAATACATATCCAAAAAAATATATAAAAAAACAAATGTATCCATCAGTTTAGGCCAATATGTATTCTTCTATATATTTTTGGTACAAAAAATTAAAATAAGCGTATAATGATTTGTTTGCGCAAAAGTTATAGCGTCTATAAAATAGGGGATAGATTTATGGCATTTTTATTATTATTATTTTTTTTTACTAGTAATGGCAGTGATTAGATTTTTAGCAGGACTGTGACATTGTGGTGGATATATCGGAAACCTAACTGACATTTTTGAAATTTTTTGGAGAACCAGTGACATTAATACAGAGAACAGTGCTAAAAATATGCACTGACATTGTACTAATGGTACTGGCAGGGAAGGGGTTAACATCAGGGGAGATCAAGGGGTTAAATGTGTTCCCTGTTTGTGATTACTAACTGTATGGGGGACTGCGTGACTAGGGATGGGCTATCTGTTCGAGTCGAACATGAGTTCGACTTGAACATTGGCTTTTCGCCCGCTCGCCGAACAGCGAACAATTTGGGGTGTTCGCGGCAAATTCGAAAAGCTACGGAACACCCTTTAAAAGTCTGTAAGAGAAATCTAAAGTGCTAATTTTAAAGGTTAATATGCAAGTCATTGTCATAAAAAGTGTTTGGGGACCCGGGTCCTGCTCCAGGGGACATGTATCAATGCAAAAAAAAGTTTTAAAAACGGCCATTTTTTCGGGAGCAGTGATTTTAATAATGCTTAAAGTGAAACAATAAAAGTAAAATATTCCTTTAATTTTCGTACTTGGGGGGTGTCTATAGTATGCCTGTAAAGTAGCGCATGTTTCCTGCGTTTATAACAGTCCGAGAGCAAAATGACATTTCTAAAGGAAAACAAAAGTCATTAAAAAGTATTAGCGCTAGTGCCGGCTATTAATGAATTGTCGGTCCCGACACTACACATAAAAGTCATTGAAAAAAAAATGCGTGGGGGTCCCCCAAAATTCCATTACCAGGCCCTTCGGTTCTGGTATGGATATTAAGGGGAACTCCACGCCAAATTAAAAAAAAAAAATGGCGTGGGGTTCCCCCCAAAAATCCATACCAGACCCTTCAGGTCTGGTATGGATTTTAAGGGGAACCCCATGCCAAAATTTTTAAAAAAATGGTGTGGGGTTCCAACAAGAATCCACACCAGACCCTAATCCGAGCACGCAACCTGGCAGGCCGCAGGAAAAAAGGGGGGGATGAGAGAGTGCCCCCCCTCCTGAACCATACCAGGCCACATGCCCTCAACATGGGGAGGATGTCCCCATGTTGATGGGACAAGGGCCTCATCCCCACAACCCTTGCCCGGTGGTTGCGGGGGTCTGCGGGCAGGGGGCTTATCGAAATCTGGAAGCCCCCTTTAACAAAGGGGACACCCAGATCCCGGCCCCGCCCTATGTGAATCGGTAAGGGGTACATTGTACCCCTACCATTTCACAAAAAGAGAGTGTCAAAATGTCAAAAAACCATAGGAGATGGCTTGGGATAATAAAGTCCTTTATTAAAAATAAACAAATAAAAAATAAAAAAGAGATTCCAGCAATGTAATCCAATAAATCCATACTCCTACTCCAGTGATGTAATCCAATTCTCGATCTCCAGCGATGGATGATCTCCAGTAGGGATGAGCCGAACACCCCCCGGTTCGGTTCGCACCAGAACCCGCGAACGGACCGAAAGTTCGCACGAACGTTAGAACCCCATTGACGTCTATGGGACTCGAACGTTGGAAATCAAAAGTGCTCATTTTAAAGGCTAATTTGCATGGTATTGTCCTAAAAAGGGTTTGGGGACCCGGGTCCTACCCCAGGGGACATGTATCAATGCAAAAAAAACTTTTAAAAACGGCCGTTTTTTCGTGAGCAGTGATTTTAATGATGCTTAAAGTAAAAAAAAAAAAAGTGAAATATTCCTTTAAATATCGTACCTGGGGGGTGTCTATAGTATGCCTGTAAAGTGACGCGTGTTTCCCATGTTTAGAACAGTCCCTGCACCAAATGTCATTTTTAAAGGAAAAAATCTCATTTAAAACTGCTTGCGGGTTTAATGTCATGTCGGGTCATGGCAATATGGATGAAAATCAGTGAGACAAACGGCATGGGTACCCCCCAGTCCATTACCAGGCCCTTTGGGTCTTGTATGGATATTAAGGGGAACCCCGCACCCAAATTAAAATAAGGAAAGGTGTGGGGCCACCAGGCCCTATATACTCTGAACAGCAGTATACAGGCGATGCAAACAAGACAGGGACTGTAGGTTTGTTGTTAAGTAGAATCTGTTTGTAATTTTGAACATTTTTAACGTGTTTAGCTCCAGCCAAAAAATCTTTTCTAAGCTTTTTGGAAAACATAGGGAAGGGTTATCACCCCTGTGACATTTGTTTTGCTGTCTTTCCTCCTCTTCAGAAGATTTCACCTCACTTTTTTGTCCCAATGAAAAATGTTTTTTGAAAATTTGGGTTTTTTTGTGGAACAAGGATTGGAAAGCATCAGTGGAAAGGAGAAATTGTTTTCCCATATTAACTCTTACAGGAGAGAATTTCCCTTCCTAGGGGTAGATTTCATCTCACTTCCTGTTGTCTCCTTCCGTTTGCAAGTAGGAGTCGTTTGTAAGTTAGATGTTTGAAAGTAGGGTCCTGCCCTATATACTCAGCAGAAATTTGGGCCTTAGGTGTTGCTGTGGCCACAACACTGTAAGCCCTCACAGGGCCCTGCTGTGAAATATTAGATCAAGAATTGTAATTACATGCCCCTGTTGAACAGGAGCTGAAAAATTAGGCCTTAGGCACTGGTGCTGGTGCCACAACACTGCAACCCCTCACAGACACTCTAGTTGGAACGCAGGAACGAGCCCTGCTGCAAAGTATTGCTTCAAAAATTGTAATTACACGCCCCTGTTAGACAGGGGCAGAAAAATTGGGCCTTAGGCACTGGTGCTGGTGCCACAACACTGCAACCCCTCACAGACACTCTAGTTGGAATGCAGGAACGAGCCCTGCTGCAAAGTATTGCATCAAAAATTGTAATTACACGCCCCTGTTAGACAGGGGCAGAAAAATTGGGCCTTAGGCACTGGTGCTGGTGCCACAACACTGCAACCCCTCACAGACACTCTAGTTGGAACGCAGGAACGAGCCCTGCTGCAAAGTATTGCATCAAAAATTGTAATTACACGCCCCTGTTAGACAGGGGCAGAAAAATTGGGCCTTAGGCACTGGTGCTGGTGCCACAACACTGCAAACACTCACAGACACTCTAGTTGGAATGCAGGAACGAGCCCTGCTGCAAAGTATTACATCAAAAATTGTAATTACACGCCCCTGTTAAACAGGGGCTGAAAAATTGTGCCTTAGGCACTGGTGGTGGCGCTCAGAACCAAAAATGTTCTTACAAGCTATCAGCGTGATGATTGAGGAGGAAGAGGATAATTACTCAGGGATAGTCACTCAGCATCAGCATAGGCAGTCTTTGAAGGGATCTGAGATTTCAAAAAAAATTATTCGGTTACATCAGCATCAGGTGCTTGGTAGCTGGTGGTGATCCAAGACTCATTCATTTTTATGAAGGTCAGCCAATCGACCGAGTCGGTGGACAGACGCACCCTGTGATCGGTTACCACGCCTCAAGCAGCACTGAATGTGCGTTCCGAAAGAACGCTGGATGCAGGACAGGCCAGTAGCTCAATTGCATACTGTGCAAGCTCTGGCCAGTGATCCATCCTCAAGACCCAGTAACCCAGAGGATTTTCGGTGGGAAAGGTGTCCAAGTCTGATCTTGCCCCTAGGTATTCCTGCACCATGTAAAACAGACGCTGGCGATGGTTGCTGGAACCGATCATACCTTGGGGCTGCGGACCAAAAAATTGTCTGAACGCATCGGTCAGACGGCCACCTTCTCCACCGCTCCTTCTTTGACTGACCGAAGCCTCAGCAACACGTTGTCCAGAAACAGGAGTTTGTAACCTCCCAGTCTCTGGGAACGCGTTGCACAGACCTTTCTGCAAGGCCTCCCGAAGATGTTTCATCCTCTGCTCCCTCTGCGATGGCAAGATAAGGTCTGCAACCTTACCCTTGTAACGTGGATCAAGGAGGGTTGCCAGCCAGTATTGGTCCTTCTCCTTGATACCACGAATACGAGGATCCTTACGCAGGCTTTGCAGGATCAGGGAGGCCATGCAGCGTAGGTTTGCTGAGGCATTCGGTCCGGAGTCCTCTGGGTCACTAAGAACGACATGGTCCGCAGCCACCTCCTCCCAGCCACGTACAAGTCCATGTGTTTCTTGGGACTGATCCCTTAAAGACTGCTGCTGATGCTGAGTGCCAGGCTCCACCTCCATACTGACACAATCTTCCTCCTCCTCCTCCTCCTCTTCCTCCTCGTCCTCTTCCTGTGTGATCGGCGGGCACGCAGGAACACTGTCTGGATAAAGGGGGCCTTGAGAGCTAAGGAAGTCCTCCTCTTCCTGCCTCTGTTCTGCCTCAAGTGCCCTGTCCATTATTCCACGCAGCGTGTGCTCCAACAGGTGGACAAGGGGGACAGTGTCACTGATGCATGCACTGTCACTGCTCACCATCCTCGTGGCCTCCTCGAAAGGTGACAGGACAGTGCATGCATCCCTGATCATGGCCCACTGGCGTGGGGAAAAAAAACCAAGCTCCCCTGACCCTGTCCTGGTGCCATAGTCGCACAGGTACTCATTGATGGCCCTCTGCTGCGTGTGCAGCCGCTGCAGCATGGCCAACGTTGAGTTCCACCTGGTGGGCATGTCACAGATTAGGCGGTTCTTGGGCAGGTTAAATTCCTTTTGGAGGTCCGTCAGCCGAGCACTGGCATTATATGACCGGCGGAAATGCACACAGACTTTCCTGGCCTGCCTCAGGACATCCTGTAAGCCCGGGTACCTGCCCAAGAACCGCTGCACCACCAAGTTAAGGACGTGAGCCAAACAGGGCACATGGGTCATTTGTCACTTTCGGAGGGCAGAGAGGAGGTTGGTGCCATTGTCGCAAACCACCATTCCTGCCTTAAGTTGGCGTGGCGTCAACCACCTCTGAACCTGCCCCTGCAGAGCTGACAGAACCTCTGCCCCAGTGTGGCTCCTGTCCCCCAAGCACACCAGCTCAAGCACCGCATGGCATCTTTTGGCCTGCGTACTTGCGTAGCCCCTTGAACGCCTACGGAGCACCGCTGGTTCCGAGGAAGAGGCCATGGAGGAAGAAGAAGAGGAGGGGGTGGAGGAGAGAGGTGTGTCACAATCAGCATTTTGGAGGCGTGGTGGCGGAACAACCTCCAACACTACTGCACCTTGTCCTGCATCCTTCCCAGCTGCCAGCAGAGTCACCCAATGCGCCGTGAAACTTAGGTAACGTCCCTGTCCATGCCTGCTGGACCATGAGTCAGCGGTAATATGCACCTTACCGCTGACTGCCCTGTCCAGCGAGGCATGGACATTGCCTTCCACATGCCGGTAGAGAGCCGGAATCGCCTTCCGTGAGAAAAAGTGGCGTTTGGGTACCTGCCACTGAGGAACCGCACATTCCACAAACTCACGGAAGGGGGCAGAGTCTACCAACTGAAAAGGCAGCAGTTGAAGTGCTAGCAATTTTGCCAAGCTAGCATTCAACCGCTGGGCATGTGGATGGCTGGGAGCAAACTTCTTTCGGCGGTGCAGCAGCTGGGGCAGGGAAATTTGCCTGGTACAATCTGACGTCGGTGTACCAAAAGCAGATTGCCCACAAGTACTTGGCTGTGACACACCTAATTCTACACCTTCATTCCTCTCACTGCAGGTCTCAGAGAGGACTGAAGGTCTAGTGGGGTTGGAAATCTCAGCTGATGAGGAGCAAGGAGAGATCCTCTTTGTTCTTTGGTGTGGGTCTTTTAGATACGCTTGCCAACGAACTGCATGGCAGGTCAACATATGTCTGGTCAAGCATGTGGTACCCAAGCGGGAGATGTTTTGGCCACGCGAGATACGCTTGAGACATATGTTGCAAATAGCAGCGGTGCGATCTGATGCACTCGTCTCAAAAAAGGCCCACACCAAAGAACTTTTTGAATAACGCGCAGAGACTGCAGCGCCCTGCACATGTGGAGCTTTGGGGTGTGATGCAGTCAATGTGCTGCCCTTAGGCTGGCCCCTGGAGGGCATCCTGCCTCGTTGGTGATGTGCCGCCGCCTCCTCCTCCTCCTCCTCCTCTCTCCTATCAGGCACCCACGTTGAGTCAGTGACCTCATCATCCCCTCCCTCCTCATCACTGGAGCAAACCTGGCAGTATGCTGCAGCAGGGGGAGCATGACTGCCAGATTGCTGTCCTTCTTGGGCACCCCCTCTGTCCGTGCTCATGTTACTGCCTTAATCGAGCTCAGTATCGTCATCAGAGCCTTCCAAACGCTGGGCATCCTCCTGGAGCATGTACCCAACACTGTGGTCAAACAGTTCGAGGGAATCCTCATGAGGACATGGTGGAGCTAGGGAAGGAGTCACTGATGACATTGAGCTGAGGGAAGAGGCCGCTGCTTTGCCAGACAAAGCACCCTGGGCATGGGTGAGAGAGGATGAGGAGGATGAGGACGGCTTGGTCATCCACTCGACCAAGTCTTCCGCATGTTGCGGCTCAACACGGCCAGCTGCCGAAAAAAAGGCCAAGCGTGTCCCATGGCCACGTGCTGATGAGGATGCACCGTCTCCACGACCAGCACTAGACACAGAGCCTGCTTGCCCTCTCTTATTGGCTTGTGACTGTCTGCCTCTCCTTCTTGGCCTTCCAGACATACTAATGGCCTGTAGCTGCACTAAGCTGGGATAGAACACCTGTAATTTTCTTCAGGTAGCTTTATATACTGTAACCAGACAAGCCTGCCTGTCAGTAGGAAGATAACAGGAACGGATCTAGCTGAACACTGTGAGCAGGACGCACTGTACTAAATGTAAATAGTCTAGCTGCCTGACCGTGGTACTAATAGGATCAAATAGAACACCTGTAATTTTCTTCAGGTAGCTTTATATACTGTAACCAGACAAGCCTGCCTGTCAGTAGGAAGATAACAGGAACGGATCTAGCTGTACACTGTGAGCAGGACGCACTGTACTAAATGTAAATAGTCTAGCTGCCTGACCGTGGTACTAATAGGATCAAATAGAACACCTGTAATTTTCTTCAGGTAGCTTTATATACTGTAACCAGACAAGCCTGCCTGTCAGTAGGAAGATAACAGGAACGGATCTAGCTGAACACTGTGAGCAGGACGCACTGTACTAAATGTAAATAGTCTAGCTGCCTGACCGTGGTACTAATAGGATCAAATAGAACACCTGTAATTTTCTTCAGGTAGCTTTATATACTGTAACCAGACAAGCCTGCCTGTCAGTAGGAAGATAACAGGAACGGATCTAGCTGAACACTGTGAGCAGGACGCACTGCACTAAATGTAAATAGTCTAGAAGATAACAGGAACGGATCTAGCTGAACACTGTGAGCAGGACGCACTGCACTAAATGTAAATAGTCTAGAAGATAACAGGAACGGATCTAGCTGAACACTGTGAGCAGGACGCACTGCACTAAATGTAAATAGTCTAGAAGATAACAGGAACGGATCTAGCTGAACACTGTGAGCAGGACGCACTGCACTAAATGTAAATAGTCTAGAAGATAACAGGAACGGATCTAGCTAAACACTGTGAGCAGGACGCACTGCACTAAATGTAAATAGCAGGAACGGATCTAGCTGAACACTGTGAGCAGGACGCACTGCACTAAATGTAAATAGTCTAGAAGATAACAGGAACGGATCTAGCTGAACACTGTGAGCAGGACGCACTGCACTAAATGTAAATAGCAGGAACGGCTCTAGCTGAACACTGTGAGCAGGACGCACTGCACTAAATGTAAATAGCAGGAACGGATCTAGCTGAACACTGTGAGCAGGACGCACTGCACTAAATGTAAATAGCAGGAACGGATCTAGCTGAACACTGTGAGCAGGACGCACTGCACTAAATGTAAATAGCAGGAACGGATCTAGCTGAACACTGTGAGCAGGACGCACTTACATAGTTACATAGTTACATAGTTAGTAAGGTTGAATAAAGACACCAGTCCATCCAGTTCAACCTGAGTGAGTGTGTGTCTACAACCCTGACCCTTGTTCCTAACCCTGTACATTGCACACTCACATCAGTCCCTACCCTCAATCAAAGGTCCCCATTCATATACTAGGGCCAATTTTGGACAGAAGCCAATTAACCTACCAGCATGTCTTTGGAGTGTGGGAGGAAACCGGAGTACCCGGAGGAAACCCACGCAGGCACAGGGAGAACATGCAAACTCCAGGCAGGTAGTGTCGTGGTTGGGATTCGAACCAGCGACCCTTTTTACTGCTAGGCGAGAGTGCTAACCACTGCACCACTGCACTAAATGTAAATAAATGTAAATAACAGGAACGGATCTAGCTGAACACTGTGAGCAGGACGCACTGCACTAAATGTAAATAGCAGGAACGGATCTAGCTGAACACTGTGAGCAGGACGCACTGCACTAAATGTAAATAGCAGGAACGGATCTAGCTGAACACTGTGAGCAGGACGCACTGCACTAAATGTAAATTGCAGGAACGGATCTAGCTGAACACTGTGAGCAGGACGCACTGCACTAAATGTAAATAGTCTAGTCTAGTCTAAATGTAAATAGTCTAGAAGATAACAGGAACGGATCTAGCTGAACACTGTGAGCAGGACGCACTGCACTAAATGTAAATAGCAGGAACGGATCTAGCTGAACACTGTGAGCAGGACGCACTGCATTAAATGTAAATAGTCTAGATAGAAGATAACAGGAACGGATCTAGCTAAACTGAATACAGTGTATATATATATATGCAACACCTGGGATGCATATATATACACAATACACTGTAAGTGCAGCTAACTGACTGACTGTTCTGCCTAATCTATCTAACTCAAATCAAATGACACTGTCTCTCTCTCTCTCTATCTCTCAGCACACCGGAACACACACTACACAGGGCCGCCGTGCAGGCGGCCTTATATAGTGTGGGGTGTGTACTAAATCCCCTGAGCCATAATTGGCCAAAGCCACCCTGGCTTTGGCCAATTACAGCTCTCTCTACTGACGGCGCTGTGATTGGCCAAGCATGCGGGTCATAGTGCATGCTTGGCCAATCATCAGCCAGCAATGCACTGCGATGCCGCAGTGAATTATGGGCCGTGACGCGCCACACGAATTTAGCGCGAACGGCCCATATCGTTCGCAATTCGGCAAACGGGCGAACAGCCGATGTTCGAGTCGAACATGGGTTCGACTCGAACACGAAGCTCATCCCTAATCTCCAGCGACTCCAGCGAGGAACACGCACAGGATCTTGCCTCTGCCAGAGGCACCTAGCCAATGACGTGGCGCCAGCTTGACAGCTCTTATGTAGCTGAGGATGGGGCCACCCATCACGTGACCCCCATCCCCCTCTGACAAGGGAAAACACTGGAATTTCCCAGTGACATGTACAAGTGACCCAGCCCCCCTCTGATGCAACGCAGGATTCCCGTTGGAACCCCACGCCATTTTTTTTTAAATTTTGGCATGGAATTCCCCCTTAAAATCCATACCAGACCCCAGGTCTGGTATGGATTCTAGGGGGGAACCCCACACCATTTTTTTTTTAAATCTTGGTGTGGAGTTCCCCTTAATATCCATACTAGAACTGAAGGGCCTGGTAATGAAATTTTGAGGGACCCCCACGCATTTTTTTTTCCAATGACCTTTATGTGTATTCTCGGGACCAACCATTAATAGCCGGCTCTAGCGCTAGTACTTTCAAATGATTTTTTTTCCTTTAGAAATGTCATTTTGCTCTCAGACTGTTATAAACACGGGAAACATGCGCTACTTTACAGGCATACTATAGACACCCCCCAGGTACGAAATTTAAAGGAATATTTCACTTTTATTGTTTTACTTTAAGCATTATTAAAATCACTGCTCCTGAAAAAATGGCCGTTTTTTAAACTTTTTTTTTGCATTGATACATGTCCCCTGGGGCAGGACCCGGGTCCCCAAACACTTTTTATGACAATAACTTGCATATTAACCTTTAAAATGAACACTTTTGATTTTTCATGTTCGTGTCCCATAGACTTTAACGGTGTTCGCATAAATTTTTTGCCTGTTCGCATGTTCTGGATGCGAACCGAACAGGGGGGTGTTCAGCCCATCCCTATCCGTGACTGGGGAAACACACAGATCCGTCTTCTTGCTTAGCAGGAAGACAGATCTCAGTGTCATCCCCTAACAGAACGGAGATCTGCCTTGTTTACTTCAGCAGATCCCCGTTTTGTCTCAGCGGGGAACCATCGCTTGTGGCTGGCAGAATCGAGTCCACCAGACCCGCTGATTGGCTCCCCCGCTGGCCAATCGGGGCGCCATGAATGCTAGTGCACAAATCATGCAGCTGAGCCACCTTGCCGCAGTACATCTGTGGCGGGTGGTCGGCAAGTAGTTAATTGGAACACCAGAAATATAATTTATGTAATCACATGTAAAGGATGTGCTGTTCAATATGTGGGTCGTATGACCATGAGACTACGAGATCGGCTACATGATCATCTATACAACATCGAGAAGGAACAGGGCAACAATGTTGCCAGACACTTCAATCAGGTTCATGGGGGTGATCTAACACAGTGTTTCTCAACTCCAGTCCTCAAGGCGCCCCAACAGGTCATGTTTTCAGGCTTACCATTATTTTGCACAGGTGATTTGATCACTTTCACTGCCTTAGTAATTACCACAGTTGTTTCATCTGAGGGAAATCCTGAAAACATGACCTGTTGGGGCGCCTTGAGGACTGGAGTTGAGAAACACTGATTTAACAAATACAAAGCATTGAAAAAGTGATAGTTCCTAGGAAGAGTAGTGACAGCTTCAGACTGAAAACGGGAGGTTTTTTGGATATTCAGCCTCTAAACCAGGATTTCAACAGGGTTAAATTTTGAGTGGGACCTGACCCATCATTATGATTGAGACTTTCTTTGAGTTTCCCTTATACATTTAAATATTTTTGTATTTATATTTACACTTAGTAACTCGTTGGGTCTCTCTTTGATGTTACTGTAGTAATTGTTCTGTTTGTGTTCTTCAGAGCCTATTGTTGTATCTCATGTTTTTGTTTCTGTTTTTATTTACATTTTGTTTTGTTTTTCTGTTCCAATGACAGCCTTGTCAACTACTGTAACTGGAAGCGCTGGTACCTGGGCCGCTCGCAACAGCCCAGTACAATTATCGGTGATCCACTGTATCTGGCGGACACAGTGGTCATAGATCCCATCGCTGTATGCCCTTGAGAGTGTGCACAAGTGACCAATGCATGAGGATGTACAGGTACATGAACCTGCATCGGTGCTGCTCCCATTCAGCCATTTATACAGTATATAGTGGCTGGATGAGAGGCAGTTAAACCAGAAAGTATCTACAAATCTCACTTACATTAAAAATTCATAAAATAGCATTAAGAACCACTGGTTTATAGCATTGATACACAGGGCTGGTGCTAGACTATTTTGCGCCCTAGGCAAGACTAGCTACTTGTGCCCCCCCCACCAAAAAAAAAATCTAAATTAAGTCAATAATTCTAGCTTCAGAACTCCTGCATAACACTAAACTGGTGACCTACAGTATAGGGTTTTTGCGTGTGTGCACCCATGAAACGGCGAAAAACTTCAGCACTCTATATTTTTTCACAGGCAACACTTTAAAAGCCCCTACAGGACATCAGGTTAGTGTTATGCAGTAGTTCTGATGCTAGAATGTTTTGTTTATTTATGTGTCGCTTTAAATTTTTAAACTATTTTATATTTTTATTCTTTATTTTTTTTTTTACATTACACTTATTGCCATTACATAGGAGACCGATAGCCCCCTATGTGATAGCATATAGGTGACAGGAACTCTTTATTAGACATTCAGGGTCTATTAGACCCTGGATGTCTCCTCTGTACTCCACTACAGCTAATGGAACACAGCTGCTTCCCTGAGCACAGCTCCTGTAGAATGGCAGTGCTGGTCCAGGAAGTACCATCATACACGTCACTTCTTGGTCTTTGTTCAGAAGGGAGGCTCAGCGGACAGCTCCCACCATTGTTCCCAGGGCCCCCTAATGACTGCACTTGGCCCACAGGTGGGATTGCGAAGCCCAGTAAACATAGAGACAGAGCCAGGTGGACAGGCGAGGGGGAATGCAGCCAGATAGGGGGAGGATGGAGCCAGGTAGACAGGAGAGGGGGGTGCAGCCAGGTGGGGGGAGGACAGAGCCAGATGGACAGAAGAGGGGGGGAGCAGCCAGGTGAGGGCAGGACAGAGACAGGTGGACAGGAGAGGCGGGTGCAGCCAAGTGGAGGGGGATGCAGCCAGGTGGACAGGTGAGGGGGTGCAGCCAGGTGGACAGGAGAGGGGGGTGCAGCCAGGTGGACACAAGAGGGGGGTTGCAGCCAGATGGAGGGAGGACAGAGCCAGGTGGACACGAGAAGGGTGCAGCCAGGTGGAGGGGGGTGCAGCTAGGTGGACAGGAGAGGGGGGTGCAGCCAGGTGGACAGGAGAGGGAGGGTGCAGCCAGGTGGAGGAGAGTTCAGCCAGGTGGACAGGAGAGGAGAGTGCAGCTAGGTGAACAGGAGAGGGGGGTGCAGCCAAGTGGACACAAGAGGGGAGGTGCAGCCAGGTGGAGGGAGGACAGAGCCAGGTGGACACAAGAGGGGGGTGCAGCCAGGTGGAGGAGGGGTGCAGCCAGGTGGAGGGGAGAGGGGGGTGCAGCCAGGTGGACAGGAGAGGGAGGGTGCAGGCAGGTGGAGGAGGGTGCAGCCAGGTGGACAGGAGAGGGGGGGAGTGCAGCCAGGTGGAGGGGAGCGCAGCCAGGTGGACAGGAGAGGGGGAGTAGCCAGGTGGACAGGAGAGGGGGTGCAGCTAGGTGGAGGGTGTACAGCCAGGTGGACAGGAGAGGGGTGTGTAGCCAGGTAGACAGAAGCGGGTGGGTGCAGCCAGGTGGACAGAAGAGGGGGTGCAGCCAGGTGGAGGGGGGTGCAGCCAGGTAGACTGGAGCAGGGGGGTACAACCAGGTGGACGGGAGAGGGGGTGCAGCCAGGTGGACAGGAAAGGGGGGCAATGAGGTGGACAGGGGTGCAGCCAGATGAACAGGAGATATTAATGCAATGTGAGCTGACTCACATAGGCTATTCTGTAGCCTTCCTTGTGCCCCTATTGGCAGGAACAAGAAAGCCAATTAAAGGCACAGTTACATCAACCAATCAGGGCGACTGTACTGAACTGCAGGAAGCAGCTGCAATGGATCCTGGGACATGCAGTTCCCTCACAAAATGGCCCCATAAACTGGTATAAAGAGAGAAACTACAAGCCCTGGATCCTCTGCACAAAAAGGAGCTGAGGACTCCATTTTGTGTCCTGAGGGAAAGTCAGTCACAATGAGGCAATGAAAGAGATCAGTCCTGAAGGACAGATGCTGTCTCTCAGATGACTTCACTGTGTGATTCAGGCCTTCACGCCAGTCGGGACATCCCATCTGAGAGAGGGGGATTCCAGGTGCATATTGAGGCGCACTTGCACCAACGGTGAAGTGTTACAGTGTGAGGTGACTGGTCGGGTCGCCAGGAGAGCCTGCCTGTTCCAGGAAAATCAATTGGACCTTGATCACAGGATTGAGTGAGGGGGCTTTTTGCCCATTTGCAGGAAACAGATACACTGCACCACAGAAGGAGTTAATTGAACACGCTATACAGACCTCATTGCTGGTATTCATCTTGCTGACTTGTAGTGCTACAGGGATAAAGGATAAGGCTATCCATTTCTGGGACACTGTATACAGACATCATTGTCCTCTCACCTTGCTAATAAAGATCTTGCCTGTTTCACTTGATAAGCTGGGCCAGTTGTGCTGTTTGGGCCTGCTATACAGGAGTTTAAGTGCACCAATGAAAGTGGTTAGCTGAAGACACCAAATCTTATCTTTTCTTCAAAAGGACTGAAGCTACTAGTGCCATACAGATGTGCACACACATATTCATGGCTCAGCATATGCATTGGGTGTGTGGGACAGTTTATCTAGAAAGTTAAGCCATTACTTGTTGACTTGAATAAGTGTTTAAAGTTGGGCCTGTGGTGTCAGGAAACAGAAGAGATAGGCCTGACACAAAGAGGGTCATTCCTCTGCTCTCCTCCTGCCTGGACTCATAGAGCCAACCTGAGTAAAGGTAACCAATCCAATTTAAAATGTCATATTGTGCTTTATTTACCATTTTAATGTGCCTCTGCTCTTGGGGACATTGTAGTGTTTGGAATACCCTGAAAACAACTTGAATATAGGATTGAGAGCTATATTGCTCTTAAATATATGCATATATACTGTTACTGTCTGTTATTCTTCCACAGAAATATTGCAGTAAAGACAATTTCTGTGTTTTACCATAACATGTGTGTTTCTCATTGGTCGTTGCACTTACACTATTACCAGGAGTGCCAGAGGGGGCTGAACCTGTTATTAGGGTTGAGAGGCAGAGTAACAGACTGAACAAATGAAAGCAGCTTCTGTGGGGGTATCGCTACACAATATAATCAATATAATATAATAAGCCCACAAATTTAAAAATCTTCTTCATCACAATGCAGTTTCTATTAAAATCATAGTTACTGTGATGCTAATATGAGCATGTTTTATTTGTGACTTAGTGAAGATGTATAACAGGCAGTCCAATGTGTGAACAGTGAAAAATATAAACTGCAGGTGGCTTTATGGCAGTATACGGCTAGCAACTGAATAGCTTTACAAAATCATACAGCATGATAGGGGCAACCAAAAGTTGAATTTGGTTTAAGACTTTACCTACATCTATAGATGTAATTAACTCAGAACAAAGAGTATATTGATCATGTTCTAATTCTATGCAATGAACTCCTTTAATCTCTATCTGCACTCTTGTCAATGGCTTACCTGTATATAGAATAAAGTATGACAAAGTTGCAAGAGAAAAGTAACAAAATGTAGTGTTTTAGGAGTTTGCCTAGCACTAAGGCTACATTGTGAATTTAACATTTTCAAACTTTCAAAAGATAGAGATTAAATGTTCTCTGAAGTACTGCTGCTTTACAAAAGTGCTGAGGTCATTGTATTATTTGATGAATATTCAATATATTTTAGGTCAGCATTTCAAGTGGAAGCTGTGAGTTTTACAAGCATAGAAGACATTTGAATGTTCTCATGAGATTTGCAAAGAACATTAAGTTATTTATATTATGCAAAGTGCATATATACGTAAAATAAAGAGTTTAGTACAACTTGATGTACAGTAAGCATTTTTTTAAATGTATCGTTATATGTTTGATGCAGTTTACTTTTGGATCATTAAAAAGTAAGCTATTCAGTGACAGTTTTGTATACATAAGCATTTGCTAATGAGTCATATTAACATTTCTTTTGGCCATAGCTCCTGGAGTTTTACAGTAAAAATGTAGATAGATTTTTGTTAGGGGGTTACTGTGGCCATTTTGTTCTCTACACATATAGACTTCACATACGCATCATTTTTGACAAATAGCAAATGACAGAAAAGCAACAAACAGTAAAGGGTTCTGAAAAGAAAGAAAGTATAGCCCATTTGAATTCCCTTTGTATTCCTGTAATGCAATCAAGCTGTATATACAGTAATAAATATGCCTATATTTTTACTTTTTTTATCAGCTTACAGTTGCAGCAAGGGTTGAAAACCCAGTACTGTCAGCACTAGAGAAGTTGGATCACTGATCTCATACACACAAGCAATGGCTTTACTCTCCTGACATGCCTCAATGAAAACTGTTTTAATCAAAATCGTTCTTTATGAGCTTTGCTGTTGATTGGGGCAGTGTTTAGGAAGGTGTATCAAAGAGCTATATTGCTGCTTGTGTGTAAAAGCAGCCATCCAATTCACCTGGCACTGTCAGCAAAGGGTTTTTAAATGTACCATTTAGAAAATAAAAAAGTAAAAATTAGACATATTAAATACTATGTATGCAGCCTGACTTAATCTGTAAAATTACGGTAAGCTCGTTGCTAAGTGGAACACATTAAAGGGCAGAGGTTCAGGTGATTTCGTAATTTGCATACTAAGTGATTTCATAACCAGATGGATTATTCATTTTCTTTATTGGCTTATCCTGGGATGCACCTTGCCTTTCTCTATGTAGCGCTTACCCCCGAAGGAGAGGCTGATTAATTATTATATCCGTAATTCATGTTTACCACCTGACCCATCACAGCCCATACAATCAGAAACAGTCCATATTGCATTTTTCTCTTGCTTATATTTAAGTAACATGAACTGGGATAGGAGAAGGGTTTTCTTTTGAGATGCTCTTTTGTTGCTTTGTAATCTTTTCTTTGTCTCTCATGCAAAGACCTAGAATCATTGCGGATAATAGGAAATCACTCTATGTGATTTCTTCATCAGGGAAGATGGAAGTAGATTTGATAGAGAATAATTGAGAAAGAGTCACTCTGAATAACTTCTTCATCTGCAGAACTTTTCAAGAACAGTCTATATCTGTATATGTGTACTAGTAGCTTTACCGCCACCTCTTTACCACTACTTCCCATCTGCATGGTACTTCCAAGTTGAGCTAAAGAAAAGTCACTCTGAATAACTCCTCCCGCTTGACTGATTGGAATCCCGGGGCATTGTTGAACCCAAAGTCACAGGCCATCACCACCTGTCTCACTAACTTGCGTATCAACATCCCTCAGCCTCTGGCAGTACCCTTCCCTTGGGCTTTCACTCACGTGATCAATAGTCCATGTGCCACTCATAAACGATCGATCGCCCAGTTTCCTTCCGCTTAGTTGCTACTTCTTCTGCAATGATTCTTTCATCCCTTTCCTCCTTTCTGGCACGCTCTCTTCCCCGCAGGGGCGGCCAACGACACCAGCGAATACATGCTGTAAGGTGTCATCTACTCCTCTATGTGTGCCGGTTCCCCACCCTCCTAGCAGGGGGGGCTCTGTTGGCTCCCCGGAGGGGGAACTTTTCCCCTCCGGGAACCAGGCTGGGCTTCTCTCCAAACTCGAACTCCTGACTCACCATGTGACCCAGCTTTTTATATGAGAGTCCTGCCTCCTGCCAAACAAATTAATGATTGGCCAGAACTTCCCACACAAACTACCTGTCACTCAGATCCCAAATAAACAAACAAGCCTGCTATATGGTACAAGCCTGCCTAAATTTACCTGAAATTGTAAGCTAACAAAAAGGTCACCTACATAAAAGTAGGTGCCCGTTACATCTATATAATATATAATGTCTAAACCGCAGGCAACAAAAGTGAGTACACCCCTAAGTAAAAATGTCCAAATTGGGCCCAATTAGCCATTTTCCCTCCCCGTTGTCATGTGACTCGTTACTGTTACAAGGTCTCAAGTGTGAATGGGGAGTAGGTGTTTTAAATTTGGTGTCATCGCTCTCACTCTCTCAAACTGGTCACTTGAAGTTCAGCATGGCACCTTATGGCAAAGAACTCTCTCAGGATCTGAAAAAAAGAATTGTTGCTCTACATAAAGATGGCCTAGGCTATAAGAAGATTGCCAAGACCCTGAAACTGAGCTGCAGCATGGTGACCAAGAACATACAGCAGTTTAACAGGACAGGTTCCACTCAGAACAGGCCTCGCCATGGCCGACCAAAGAAGTTGAGTGCACGTGCTCAGCGTTATAGTTGAGTGCTGCCAGCATTGCTGCAAAGGTTGATGGGATGGGGGTCAGCCTGTTAGTGCTCAGACCATATGCCGCACACTGCGTCAAATTGGTCTGCATGGCTGTTGTCCCAGAAGGAAGATGATGCACAAAAAAGCCTGCAAACAGTTTGCTGAAGACAAGCAGTCTAAGGACATAGATTACTGGAACCATGTCCTGTGGTCTGATGAAACCAAGATAAACTTATTTGGTTCAAATGGTGTCAAGCATGTGTGGCAGCAAGCAAGTGAGGAGTTCAAAGACAAGTGTGTCTTGCCTACAGTCATGCATGGTGGTGGTAGTGTCATGGTCTGGGGCTGCATGAGTGCTGTCGGCACTGAGGAGCACTGACAGGCTGACAAAATGTGAGGGGTATACTCACTTTTGTGAGATACTGTACATGTTGAGCAGAAGAGAGACTGCTTGGCCATCCAGCACCAGTAGCTGGATGTGCACAGGCACGGACTCTGTAGCGAAGCATTTAGATGTTTTAATTAAATAAATTAAGAAGGTTTGACTTTTTTTTGGGGAATAACAGCTAGGATGAAGGAAACACAACTCGCGTTACAGGTAAGAAAAGGTAAAATCACACATTAAAGTATATCTGTGACCAAAACTTTTTCTACTTTTAGTGATGGATAATGTATGGTTAATAATTCATCAAACTTTACTACACAGGCATCCATCAGGAACCTGTGTGAAGGTAGGGTCTATGACTTTATGGTGGTACTGCGCAGAATTCAACAATGAGGAGAAAACCAGCAGATTTTGAAACTGGATTTACTTAAGACCGATATCAGCCAAGGTGTAACGTTCTTGCTGATATGGGACTTCAGTAAATCCTGCTTCAATATCTAATTCTTGGTATGTTGGTTTTCTCTTCATTGCCATATTTTCTTTGATGTCTCTCTCCCTACCAGAAAGATTCATGCTTTCTATTTGTCTTGGTGGACACTGTCACTAAAACAGAAAGAGAGGGGAAGCTAAAGTTTACAGTATTTGTACACCATAAGAGACAGTGAAGGTCGATCTTTCATTATTAAATATCCTACCTATTGTGGTAACAAATGTCTTATAGGAATTTGTATCACTTTTTAGGGATATCTTTTCACTTGATATTGTGCCTTTGGTAAAGGAAGTGATAATAAATTTCCACTATAAACTGAAAATGCTGTTTAACTCATTTTTATTATTCTGAGCAAACTCACCCACCCATTCATGTCTCCATGCTTTATTTTGTTGAGAAATCACTTTGGAAAACACCCCCAAGCATTTCTAGCAGTGGCCATCTTGAGTAAGAGAAGATGATTTATGTAGCATTTACTTCCTGGAACCCATGTGCCCGTAGCTCTGACATAAAGGGAGGGGGGGTGTTCTTAGAGAGAAAATTCTTCCTGCTCTCCTCCAGATGGAAAAAAATGCCTATGTTCTACAAGACCATATTTCTTTAGATGATGACACTCACCTATACCTGAGTAAGTGAACACAGATTTTACAAAGATCCATCCCACTCAAAAGTTAGGATCAAATCTGAGAATATGCCTGTGAATCATGTGGTGAATGCCTACAAAATCTTGATGTTTTGGTATAAAACGCCTGAGATGTAGCATATATGGAGCCCAGCAATTCTGGGTGTCTGTTGGTGATGTAGTCAAGGGAATGGCTCGTTGTAAAATATATTTTTGATATGCCCTCATATCCAACCCATTTTGACCCATGTACATAATATGTAATTCCCATTAGATTCCATCAGTTTTTTTGTTGGATCTACCTTTTCCTGGCATCCCTAAACACTCTAAAAAGCTACTTACCTACATTCTAATGGCTGCCAGGTGACCAATTCCCCTTTACTGGTTGTCCACCTGGGTTCCATCCCCCACAGAACTCCTGTCTATCAATCTGGAATATGGAACATGTCATGGCCAAAGCTGGAGCCACCTTAGAACTATTTTATAACATGTGGGCACTTTGGGGGGGAGTTCATGGAAGTTACACCTCTCTCCCAGTGGTGTATTTTGGTTTTGTGATGCCCTAGGCAAAACAAGTCTCAACATAGCAGGCTGTCATATCTCAATCCTGGTACTCCAAATGCCTGCAATGCACTTTCATCAGTTCCCCAGACCCTCACACACAGCACAAGGAGGCCACAGCGGCAGCCTACTTGCTCCCTGGCTGCCTTACACTGAGCCCTTCCCCACTCTCCCCTTACATGATCAGTGTCCTCCAGGTGGGAACCCCTCCGGAGTCTGGGCAGCATGTCTCTCTGCTGGGCTGGTGGAAGGAATGCAGACCAAGTCGGGACAAGAGGAGGAGGTTACATCCTCCTCCTTTGATGATTTTAAAAATTCAAATAAAAATACAATTAAAAAATGCCCATGAAGATTCAAAAGATGTATGACATCATTCTGGTCGAGGACAGAAAATTGGAAGCAATGGAAAAGTTTAAAAAACGTAAATATAATATACATTGCTATCTATTTAATACTGCTAGCAGCATAAGGATTAATAATAGTTAATGTTGATTGAGAGAGTTTAGTCCTGCGTAAAATGTTAAAGCGGAAGTACACCCACCTATTCAACAGTTTCAAAAAACAGTTATATTTCCGGCATGTGCTGGGAATGTAACTGTCACATTGCTTGTGCTCTCAACCTGTGTCAAACCATCCAATGGCTGGTGTCATAACTAATCACATGTACAGCTGAAGATTAAGCTTCCTTGGCTGAAAACGATAGGAGGGTTTACTACCACTTTAGGAAAGCCAATAGAGGGATTGGCTACCAGCATACTGACCACAGCAGGTGTGCAGCCCTAGAGCACAATGCATAAATGTAAGCAATAGGGTCTCTAATAGATATTCAAAAGAGACAGATGATTTATTTCAGAACCAAAAAAACACTTAAATAAAGTTTTGGTTGGTTCAAAAATCTGGCTTGAGAATAGTAAATATACTACCATAAGCCAAGGTTGAGATAAGGTGACAGGAGGAATGCTTTGTTTATGCTAGTCAACTACTCCACAGTCACCCTCAGGCCCAGCTGCTGAATAAAAATGCTTTGAGGCTTATAGATTGTTTTTTTTCTCCTTTCATCTCTGAAGCTTTTATGCCATCGTAGGCTCATCTAGCCTACCTCCTTGCATCCATACTTCCAGTTCCACCTTTCAAGATCAGATGCATTGGCACTTTCATACTGACTTCTGACTTTGAAGCTAATTATACCAAAGCAAGTTAATCAATTTGTTCTGTTTTCTTAAATGCAAGTGTGCTTAACTAAATCATCATGTTTATTTTATTTATTTCAGTTAAATTAAGGTGGACTTTGTACAGCTTACAGCTGTTCACTTCTGCATCACAACTGATTTTTCAGCAACTGCTCTTTCCATGCCTAAATAAATTTAATTCTGCTGTAGGTACATTTTCAACATATGTTGCAAAAGGTGTTTAAAACATTCATCTATGAGAGCCACATTTATCTTTTATTCTTTTTTACAGCTGTCTCTGTTTTACAATCTCTGTACTCACATCCCTGTCAGATTAATCTGTAATCAGACATTAGTTAGCTAGGAGTAAGACAGAGAGCCCATTAAATGCAATTGCTCATTTTCCGAAAACTGTCTAATTTAAGCAATTCCGAGAAAAGCCTGTGATAATATAAATGTCAGATTGAACACTTTGTAAACTTATTTCTTTCATTTATAGTAGTAGTACTTGATTTTTTTCTAGGCTTAAATAAAAGAACTCAAATCAACAGACCCAGATTCATCAAAAGCCTGGGTTTTACTATTTATTTATGTAGCTGGTGTCCCTACTATGGACACACATACTCCTATTTGGCTGGAAGATAACTAATCTGTCAGTATGTTTTTGTATTTGAGGATAAATCCAGGGCACCAAAATCCATACAAATAGGGAGAAGATACAAATAACATAATGTTAATGCAATATTACATGGTAAATATTACCATTACATGGTAATTGCCTTTATTCATTTAATACAAGGTGCCTAATACTGTATAGACACTATGATTGAGGGAGTACTATAAAGAGGCTATACTATATAATGCTAATAATAAATGTTATCATGCCCCATTAAAAATGCAAGGTCTTTGCTGGAGACAATGCGGATGCAAGGGCTCTCTCTTTCACATACTGTGGTCATGTCCCAGATTGAGACCCTTTTGGACTAAAATATTCACAATAATAGGGAAATTTGTTGACTCAAACCCCCCCCTCCCTAATCCGGGACTAGCCATTCTATCACTAGGTACTGAAGAATAGCCACAATCAACAAGAAAAATAGTTTCACATATATTGTTGAGCGCTAGACTAGAATGGTCAAAAAATGGAAAACCCCAGAAATCCCAAGCATAGCTGAGATCATAAAATCTACCAACTTACACATTACATATGAAGCAATGTTCACATCCTCACGGTGCAATCATAATTTGAAATTCCCCCACTGGCGCCCCTGGTTTGAATGGCATAAAGATAATACGTTTTCGAGTAACTGAAGCTCCTTTGAGTTGAATATAGATGCATAGCGGCATCCAATATCCCTGTTACCCCCCTCCCAAGTTAACATAACAATTATAAGCTTTCAGAAAGTGATGAATCAATATTATATTTGACTAAAGATTAATATGTACCTTTGAACGATATGAATATTAATGATAGAACAAAAGCTTAACCCAAAAACTTTCAAAGACGGACGCAGTGAGCTCCCTATAGGGGGGCCGTTACCAATAATCTGTTTCTTTTTTGTAACTTAACATTGATGGTATGAGCTGATTGTTATACACTATTCATAACTGTAACCCAGGCCTTATATGTGAGTGAGTCGCTCACAGGATTGGTGCCTGTGGGCGATGCCGACATGTGGCCTACTGAAAGATCCTACAAATCTTCAACCATGAATGCACAACAATAATTATAGCATTGAACCATACTAACTGAATGATCATCACTTGTAAGATGTTTCTATTTCTATATTATGTTTAAAAATTTTTAATAAAAATTATTGAACTTAAAAAAATGCAAGGTCTGCTTCTTTACCAAGTGCCCCTTTCCCACAAAAAAAACTGTGGATAAAGAAAGTTAGTTAACCCTACATTACCCCCACTTATTCAGTGGGTGACAGCACATCCTTCCAGTGAGAGAGTGGGAAATAATGAATAGTTAAAATGTTGCCATAAGATGCACTTTTACTGTGCATCTGATGAGATTTGTACTACTAAGCATTCCCATGGATCTTGTCAGAAGCATGGTGACATCAACTCCTATTATAAGAAAGCTGGTTATAAGATAACAAACCTGTATTAACTAACTATTTTTACCCACATGGATTCTTTTTCTTTTTCCTTCATTTTAGTGCAGGGCTCCTCAGTAAATAAGCAGAATTTTCTTGTAGTGCAAGGTCCTCTTAAAGATCCAAGTTGAAATATCATTGCAAGGGTGACACTTGCTACTGCTAGGACAAAGCAGAATCCAATCTCTGGAAGATCCTGCACAGCCTTGGTTGTGAGGTACTTCAAGTACGCATTCAGCAAAAAAGTCGAATATCATAATAGTAGTCTTTGAAGGTAAAGATTCATGCCTGCAAATAAGAAAACATGTTTAATTATAGCAATAGAACTAATGTTTACATTAAACAATTCCAAATCTGTACACTCAAACCTCAAATGAAACTGAACACACAAATGGGTTGCCATTAACTCCATTCCATTGTAAAATTTATGACACTGGCATGCTTCAGAGAAGAACCCGGATAAATACAATTTACAAAATATAAAGATACTTTAGAAGTGTTTGGTGCATTCTGTGAGCACCCCAGTGCATGCAAGTACCTGCTTTATAGAGTCAGTCCACCCAAACTTGATATTTTAGTTATATATAGAGCCTGTTGGATAGGGTCACTTCTTGCCTTCTTATCTTGAATACCTCAACAGTTGATCTCCTTGCCATAATCTCTGGGATATGAAATATTGTAGCTGCTGACTTTTAATATATGGACACCTACCTGTCCAAGGAGCCCGCGATGTTGGCACCCCACCGATTTTCAGATCGACAGTTGGGTGCTTCCACCGCCATTTGTCGTAAGGGAAACTGGAAGTTCCCTACTGCTCATGCGTGAAGTGCGCTGCGCTTTCCAATTAGCCTGGTGGCGAAGGAAGGAGGAGGGGGGCTGGACTTCCGAGGGACGGCGCCACGGCCTGTCTTCTAGAAGTGGGGAAGGGTACCTGTCAAAAACAGGTACCCTTTCCCCCCCCCCAAAGGTGCCAAATGTGGCACTGGAGGGGGGAAGGAAGCAAATAAGCGGAAGTTCCACTTTTGGGTGGATATCCGCTTTAAACATGGGGGCATAGGGCAGTGTTAGTGTAACATGGAGTATGTGCTAGCAAGGGCGGCTGCTGGGTGTTGTGATGTCACATACGACTCTTACGTGATAACATGAAATCCAGCATGTTTTAGATTGGGCTTCTTCAGGGTATAATGCCCTGTACACACGGTCGGATTTTCCAACGGAAAACATGCGATTGGAGCTTGTTGTCTGAAATTCCGACCGTGTGTAGGCTCCATCGGACTTGTTCCATCGGAATTTCCGACACACAAAGTTTGAGCAGGCTATAAAGTTTGAGCAGGCTATAAAATTTTCCAACAACAAAATCCATTTGCATCAATTCCGACCGTGTGTGGACAATTCCGACGCACAAAGTGCCACGCATGCTCAGAAGAAATTCCGAGACGGAACTGCTCGGTCTGGTAAAATTAGCATTCGGACTGGATATAGCACATTCGTCACGCTGCAATGTTTTAAATAGTTTAATGCAGCGCACTCTCTTCTTCTTTATAATGCTAGAAGAATGAAGATGTTTTGCTGCTCATATTCACACAGAGTTCTCACAAACTTCTTTCTTTAATATTTATCGTGATTTCATCAATATAATATTTTTATTTGTAACCGAAAAAATTATCTACCGAAAAAAAAAAAAATTATGTTTTTGGATTAAAATTTTTATTTTGGATATTTTTAAATCCTGATCTTTGTGTTTTTTTAATTTTTTTTTAAACTCCAGAACGGTTTTGGTGTGTTTTGTGTGTCAAGTTACCACAACACCATTATTATCTTGTATTATTTAATCTCAAGGAGGCTGGTTGGTGTTGGTGTCTCTTGATTATTTCACATTGTATTTTTGAAATGTACCTGCCTCCTCACAAACAAACTGTCCTTTTTGAAGGAAAACACACATAGGCGAGTATAATAAAACAAACCAAAAATTTATTAAGGGGTCCTAACCAAAGAAAGAGGGAGGCAACGCTGGAGAAACAGCAGAAATTGGTGAAGCCTTTGGCCCCCAGGGCACACATCAACTATTTTACTGCAAAATTGGTGGTCTGAGGAGTCCATATATAAGGCAGTACAATCTGGTCCAGAAGTCCAAGAGATCATGAACAGCAGCAGATGGCATACATGTCCCCAGGCTGTGGTCATACAAGAGCCTGCATCTTTTGTCAGACCAGACTGAACCCAGGGCCATCACTTTCTTGTCTTCCTTCCACTCTTCCTTCCACGCTGTGTCTGTGGTGGTGGAGTTGTGGCAGGAGGAGGAGGAGGATGATGCAACTCACACAGGTGGGTATTTCGCCCCTCACCCCCTTAGTTAATGTTTTATAAAGGATGTCCTCACACATGAGGCATTGGCCCTCCTGCATGTCCTGCAGTTTGGTGGCAGCCACGCAGGCAAAGGCCTCTTCACGAGTGGGGGTGGCTCTGAGGGACGCAGAAGCCTCCTGAATCAGCCTGAGTGCTGAATCCTGCACGTTACTCCCCTTCCTGGGTCTTTTGTTTGGAAGGCGGTTGGGAGGAACCTGGGATTCTGTGAGGCTCCTACTGGGCCCGGCCACCTTCTGGCTACCACTAACCCCCACCTCCTCCTGGCTGCCACTTACCCCGGACACCTCCTGGCTGCCACTAACGCCCGCCTCCTCCTGTGTCCCACATTCCACAGCCTCTTCCTGGCTGAGGTCTTCCTGTGTATGAAAAAGGGACATAGTTTTAGTTTTTTCTTCATCAATTACACACAATTTTCACCTCATAACTGTTGCAAATTGAATGTTAATAAATATAACAGACTATCATTCTGAGCCCAGCATTTTTCATTCTTGTCGCAATTATTTTTGCCCACTACTGTCTATTGATATGTAAAACACTTTGTTAAATCAGCAATTAGTGATCAATAATAACATCTAGTAAACATCATTTATTTATTGACTAGAAATCTGTAGAACAATGCTATACCTGGCTCAAGCTGGGCTCATTCACTTCTTCCTGGCTGGAAGTCCCAGGTTGGACATCGGAAGCCTCAGCTGGGGTGGAAGATAGGGTGGAAGGAAGAGTGGAAGGAAGGGTTGAGAGGGATTCCCTGACTTCAGTCTGGTCTGACAGAAATCACAGTCTCTCATAGTACCAGAGCCTAGGGACATAAATGTCATCTGCTGCAGCTCCAGATCTCTGGAAATCCTGGACCATCTTGCGCTCCCTAAGATAAGTGCTCCTCAGGTCACCAATTTTGGCTTTTAAATAGGGGATGGTTGCTGTGGGGACCATCGGCTTCACCAACTCCAGCAGTTTTTCCAGCGCTTCCTGCCTCTTTTGTTTATGATTATAATGCGGGTGTTTGACCTGCCACAGACAGGGCAGCTCCCTGTATTTGTCTATGAACAGGGGGAAGAAGTTGCTGTCATTGAAGCCATCCATTTTATCTGCAATACACAAGACAAACCCTAATGTCAGGCTAAAGACTCCTAATCTTGTCCCAATATAGGCATCAATCTATAAGCAGTATAGGCCCAAGTTTAAATGTTACCTTCGTTATCACGATCGGCGCTTCCTATACTCCTTCCTCCGCTAACAGATCGTACATACTACGCACGCGTGTTACGCTTTATATACACTGCGCATGCGTGAAACTCCGCCCACCCCTGACATTCTTTCTAGTCGATTCCGCGCCCCTTCTCATTCGGTGCAGTGGGGAAGATCACATGGCGGAGACAGAGCAGGTCCGTGCTAATTACAGCAACGAGGAGGAGGAAAGCCCAGAGCCAAAAATGTCACCATCCCGGAGATGATTTAAGGCAAATATGGCCTTTGTTGCGATGGTGGAGATGGTCGACATACTGAAGAGGATCGACTATGACGGGAAGTATGGCCCTTACCCCAACCCCAATGTCAGAAAGGCCAAGATCATGGCGAAAGTTGTGAAGAGTCTGTACCGTAATTTTGGGGTACGGCGATCCAAGGATCAACTGAGGAAGCGGTGGTCGGACCTCAAAATCATGGAGCACGATCAGTATAGAAGGATCAGGAGAGTGCTGCAAAAAAGTAGGTAGTTGTCCTGTGTTCCTATTCTTTATTTTTATTATGTTCGTGCTGCTCCATGTGCTTTTCTTTACTGTTGTACAGTTTAAAATGGCAACTTTCATGATCATGGACACATTATTCGTTCGTAGGAAACATTGTTCGTTCGGCCAATAAAACACCATGTTTTGTCCAGATGCATTTTAATACAATTTTTCAGGCCTTCTTCTGAAAATAATTTTGTTGTCTAGGTGGGTTTGTAACTAGAATGAAATGCAAACTAGATTCTGTGTAAAGAGAGGACACTCAGCAGCTGTTTACACATCTGGACGCTGGAGCACTAGTGTGGGACACAAGAACACCCTTTTTATTAGGGGGCCCACACAGGTGGATAATATAGGGGTGTCTCCATCTGTGAAGCTTGCACAAAACAGGTAAGTATTCAAGCTTGACAAGGGACAAAAATATTTCTTCATCTTGAAACTCTGACAAAACAGACAATTGTACCCCACTTCCAAGCAATGTTTCATATTCCTATTTCTGTCATCAAATATCTGTGTGCTAAGTATACCTATTTTTTTTACATAGGGGAGAAAAGACTCGGAGGACACCACTCATCAGAGGAGACAACAGACCCCCCACCTCATGAAGAAGGGGAAATCCCCCAAACCCAACAGGAGGAGGAGGAGGGAGACGTGGTGGAAATTGTCACCACAACAGGTGAGTGTCTGCGACCACAGGCTCAGGTAAGAGATGGACGCCTGCATATTTATAATACATGGTGTTTTTTTTTTATATATTTTAGGTGATTGTGATGTTGTAGAAGAAGGTCATTTCACCAGTGAAAGTGCCCAGATCCTGATCGGGGAGATAATGGGGTGTAATAGGGACTTGGAAAACATCAAGCAAAACATCAATGATGTTCAAACCAAAATGAAGAACATCATTCATGTTTTAGGGAGAATTTAAAACCCCTAGAAATCTCTAACTTATTTGTGCTTTGTTTTTTTGGTTTTCTGACAATTTTGTGAAAATTTTGTGACATATTATAGAAAAGCCAAATTTTGAAGATGCACACAGTGTGTCAACATGTGTTAACTGCCATCACGGGAGATCAATGTACGCGTTTTGTGGGTGCAACCCCTTCCTCAATAATAAAGTAGCTGAGAGGAAGAGGTTGCACACACAAAACATGTCCATTGATCCCCCATGATGGCAGCTAGCACATGTTGACATTCAGCAATTTGTGTGCATCTTCAAAATTTGGCTTTTCCAGGGGTGACTTCAGCCCATCTGCTGAACGCAATATCAAACACAGTTTATAAATACTCATGTCTGATATTGCCTTCAATTTCTAGAAAAGTTGAACTTTGTAAGTTCCAGAGTTGTGTATTTCTTGTTGGTTTTAAACATGCCTGTTTTACCTTAAAAGGCAATTTTTGACTTTTTAATGTGACCTAAAAAATTGTTATACAACAAACATGTTGGTTTGTTTTATAAACCTTTTAGAAATGCACATGTGATTGTGCTTTGATTAAAAAGATTGATAATCAACAATGTGTGGCTTCTTCTTTCAATGCTCAAAAGCATTTTTTGTTGTAAAAAATGGCATTGGCCATTATTCCAAACGTGTTCACCACTCTTCTGGCTGTGGCCAGCTGGTAATTAAAAACCCTCTGGTCCGGGGTGAGGGTCCTCATAGGGAATGGCCGCATAAGATGGTCCCCCAGTCCAAATGCTTCATCCGCAACGAAGACGGATGGGAGTCCTTCCGCATTGTCTTCTGGAGGTGGCAAGCCCAAGCTGCCATTCTGGAGATGCCTGTAGAACTCCGTGTGGGTGATGACTCCACTATCTGACATCCGGCCATTCTTCCCCACGTCCACATACAGGAACTCGTAAGTAGCCGACACCACTGCCAACATCACAATACTATTGAACCCCTTGTAGTTGTAATAGTATGACCCCGAGTTGGGTGGTGGGACAATGTGGACATGTTTCCCATCAATTGCCCCTCCGCAGTTAGGAAAGTCCCACCGCTGGGCAAAGTGGGAGGCCACAGTCTGCCATTCCTGTGGGTTGGAAGGAAACTGTGGAGTCAAACAAGAAAAATAAATTAATCATTTTGCACATAAACATGGAAAGGAGATTAGACACAAACATTCTTGGCCAACATCAGTATAACATTTATTTTAGGGAGTATTTAAAGACAAAGGTCTAAGGTCCACCTATCAGATTCCCCCCCTCCCATGGGCCATTTTATAGATTTTAGGGGGGGAGATGTTTTGGCCAGGTAACCCTCTCCACTTCATTGAGAGATGAATGCCTAAATAATGTGTATTACTTTGGCCAGCCCCTCCTTACTTACACTATTGGCAGCCCACTGGACAGGTAAGAAGTGTCATAATACAAAGATATAAATACACACTGTACATATTTTAGCACATTTTTACATTCTGCTATTAATTATCAAGATAATAATAGGATACAACAACTTTTAACATTACCATTTAAAAGTATTCAGGCAGGCCCTTGCACTACATGCTTTGGGGAATTCATCCATAAATATGACCACAAAAGAGGTGGGTATAGTGTGTATGGGTTTGGTAAAGTCAGCAGATAAAGGATTGAGGATAGATAGAGGATTGGTATCAGCTGAGTTAGCAGTTGGGGGGAGGGAGGGTTGCAAATGAATGACCCAAAAAAAAAAAAAAACCTCTGGCACTCTGCCTGAATTTCAAGCACAAATCACAATTTTACACATTTTAAGGGGTGTTTAGGGTAAAGCACTACTATGGAGCTGACAAAATACATTGTTAAGTGACTAGGTGAGGCGCCAGGAGAGCATGCTGGGGAGGTAAGTGAAGGCAAATATGTATGAAGGACAAAAAAAAAATAAAAAAAAATTCCAGCATACATGAGGACAAAGGGGACATTCACAGCATATTACAATCATGGTAATTAGGGAATGAGGAAAGAAATACAATAGATTATCAAACATTAAATACAATAAAATGTGATGTTAAAGGATAAAAATATTACCATAATATACTCCTTCTGCATGACCTCGATGATGGCAGAACAGGTCTTCGGGATAATGATCCCCAGAGCCTGGGGGGAGATGCCTGTCAAGAACTTGAGGTCCTGCAGGCTTCTCCCCGTCACCAAGTACCGCAGGGTGGCGACTAACCTCTGCTCCGGAGTGATGGCTTGCCTCATGCAGGTATCCTGCCTGCTGATATAAGGGGTCAGCAAAGCCAACAAACGGTGAAATACGGGGTCTGTCATCTGGAGAAAGTTCCTGAAATTGTCAGGATTATTCTCACGGATCTCACGGAGCAAAGGCATGTGACAGAATTGGTCACGCTGGAGCAACCAATTCTTTGTCCATGAACTCCTCCTCGCCCTGTTCATGGACTAGGCTTGTGTCAAAGTAAGGACCCCAACACAAAGCCCCCGCACAGCACAAACTCTACGATGAGTACATACACGCAACATGGCTAGAAAACGGTCGGTTGGTCAGAACGAAGTAACAGAACGCACTGAAGAACAGCAAGGCCTGTGAAGAGCGACCTGAAAATCAGTAACGAATGGACAAGAACACAATGACAAGTCAATAGTAACTCGCTGGACGCACTGGAGACCAGATACAAACCCACAAGCACAAACTGAACAGCAGAAAAACGATCTGAAAACCACAAGTCTGAAAAAGTGGGAATCGTCTCTCACCAAACTTTTACTAACACGAGATTAGCAAAAGGAGCCCAAAGGGTGCCGCGCTTGGTACTGAACTGCCCTTTTATAGTCTCGTCGTACATTGTGTACGTCACCGCGTTCTTGGCGTTCGGAAATTCCGACAACTTTTTGCGACCGTGTGTATACAAGACAAGTTTTAGCCAACATCCGTCTGAAAAAATCCATGCATTTTGTTGTCGGAATGTCCGATCAATGTCCGACCGTGTGTACAGGGCATAACTGTATGACTATTTTTTACATTTAAACAATTTTCTAAATAAAGCCTTGTACTACATTTGCTGCAACACGTAACTTCCTTTTGGGCTTCTGTTTGTACAGGTTTTTGCCAATGAAAAAGAAGGAGTCCTAACCTGGACATCTGACGCCATAGCCAATACAGGTCAAACACTGCAGCAAATGATGACTGAACTGTGATACGGACTAAGAATAGGGTTACTTGGGCGATTATTGTAAACCTTTTGCTACTGAGAAATGTAACCTCTTGTTGATAACCATATAATTTACGGCACATGATCAATGATGTTAATTGGATAACTATACACAAGCATGTGGATGGGGGGGGTGGACAGGGAGTTCACCCCCTAGAAGGCAGGTTAAAAATCACCAGCCATTATATACATTTTTCACACTTCAGTTACTTGAATTTAACCCCTTCACACCTGGAACTCACTGACACTAGTAGTTACATAGTTAACCAGTTGCCAACTGGCCCATAGCCAAATGATGGCTGCAGGGCTGTTGGATAACTCTGGGATCACGTACTATGACGTGATTCCAGAAAACTGCTCCCGCGTGCCCCCTGGGGCGCGCACACGGGAACATCCCAGCGCATCACGGATCACGGTAAATGGCCACTGGTCGCGGCTGTTTACCATGTGATCGCTCCATCAAATGAAGGAGCGATCACATGTAAACAAACCGGCGTCGTGTCATGACGCCGGTTCCTCCCTCCCCTCTCTGTACCGATCGGTACAGAGGGGGAGAGATCGGATGGGAGCCGCGCTGTGGGCTGCATGTGTAGTGCCCACAGCGCTGTTCAGTGACATGTGCAGTCACATCCATCCATCCCTCCATGCTCAGCCATCCCCCCCATGCTCTGCAATTCCCTGTGCAATACTCTGCAATTCCCTGTGCAATACTCTGCAATACCCCGCAATACCCCACAATACTCTGCAGTACCCCGCAATACCCTGTGCAATACTCTGCAATACCCTGTGTAATACTCTGCAATACCCTGTGCAATACTCTGCAATGCCCTGTGCAATACTCTGCAATGCCCCGCAATACTCTACAATGCCCCGCAATACTCTGCAATGCCCCGCAATACTCTACAATGCCCCGCAATACTCTGCAATGCCCCGCAATACTCTGCAATAATCTGCAATGCCCCGCAATACTCTGCAATGCCCCGCAATACTCTACAATGCCCCGCAATACTCTGCAATGACCCGCAATACTCTGCAATGCCCCGCAATACTCTGCAATGACCCGCAATACTCTGCAATGCCCCGCAATACTCTGCAATACTCTGCAATGCCCCGCAATACTCTGCAATGCCCTGCAATACTCTGCAATGCCCCGCAATACTCTGCAATGCTCCGCAATAGTCTGCAATACTCTGCAATGCCCCACAATACTCTGCAATGCTCTGCAATAGTCTGCAATACTCTGCAATGCCCCACAATACTCTGCAATGCCCCGCAATACCCTGCAATACTCTGCAATATCCTGCAATACTCTGCAATACCCCGCAATATTCTGCAATACCCGGCAATACTCTGCAATACCCCGCCATACTCTGCAATACTTGGTGATACCCAGCCATACTTTGCCATGCTCAGCCATACCCAGCCATACTCTGCCATACTCAGCCATGCTCGGCTATACTCAGCCATACTCTGCCATACTCGGCCTCTGTATGTGGCCAGGCTGTGGAAATCTCACACATGTGGTATCACCGTACTCAGGAGGAGTAGGAGTATCTATTTTGGGGGGGTCATTTTTGGTGTGTACATGCTATGTGTTAGAAATATTGTATAAATGGACAATTTTGTGTTAAAAAAATGTGTTTTAACCACTTCCCACCCGCCGGCCGTCATACGACGTCCTTGACTTTGTGTGCGGATATCTGAATGATGGTTGCAGCTACAGGCATCATTCAGATATCAGCTTTTTCAGCCGGCGATTCCCTACACCATAAGAATGATCATAGCAGCTGTTCCACTGTTTGATCGTACTTACGGGAGGCGAGAGGGGACATTCCCCCCCTCTCGCCACCCTCAGGTGCTTCTACCGACTCACCGCTACGATCGAAGCCAGGATCTTTTTTGTTTTTTTTTATTTCAGGCTTCCCAGCCTAGAGGTGAGATGTGGGGTCTTATTGACCCCATATCTCACTGTAAAGAGGACCTGACATGTCATATTCCTATTACAGGGGATGTTTACATTCCTTGTAATAGGAATAAAAGTGATCAAAAAATTTATTTTTTGGAAAAAAGCCTCAAACTAAAATAAATAAAGTAAACTGAACAATAAAAAAAAATAAAAAAATTTTCCCCGTGTCCCCGTGTGCTCGCATGCAGAAGCGAATGCATACGTAAGTTGCGCCCACATATGAAAATGGTATTCAAACCACACATGTGAGGTATCGCTGCGATCGGTAGAGTGAGAGCAATACTTTTGGCCCTAGACCTCCTCTGTAACTCACAACATGTAACCAGTAAAAAATTTTAAAGCGTCTCCTATGGGGATTTTTAAGTAGCGAAGTTTGGCACCATTCCACGAGCGTGTGCAATATTGAAGGGTGACATGTTAGGTATCTATTTACCCGGCATAACTTCATCTTTCACATTATGCAAAAATATTGGGCTAACTTTACTATTTTTTTTTTTTTTTTTAAAACGCGTTCGAAAAATTGCTGCACAAATACCGTGCGAGATAAAAAGTTGCAACGACCGCCATTGTATTCTCTAGGGTCTTTGCTAAAAAAAATATATATAATGTTTTGGGGTTCTATGTAATTTTCTTCATAAATTATGATTTTTACATGTAGGAGAGAAATGTCAGAATTGACCTGGGTGCTCCTAGAATGCCTGATGGTGCTCCCTGCATGTTGGGCCTCTGTATGTGGCCACGCTGTGCAAAAGTCTCACACATGTGGTATCACCGTACTCGGAAGTAATAGCAGAATGTGTTTTGCGGTGTAATTTGTGGTATGCATATGCTGTGTGAGAAATAACCTAATAATATAATATGACAATTTTGTGAAAAAAAAAAAAGAAAAAAAAAATCTTGATTTTGCAAAGAATTGTGGGAAAAAATGACAACTTCAAAAAACTCATCATGCATCTTTCTAAATACCTTGGAATGTCTTCTTTCCAAAAAGGGGTCATTTGGGGGGTATTTGTACTTTTCTGGCATGTTAGGGTCTCAAGAAATGAGATAGGCCGTCAGTAATTCAGGTGTGATCAATTTTCAGAGATTGGCATCATAGCTTGTGGACGTTATAACTTTCACAAAGACCAAATAATATACACCAATTTGGGTTATTTTTACCAAAGATATGTAGCGGTATAAATTTTGGCCAAAATATATGAAGAAAAAATTACTAATTTGCAAAATTTTATAACAGAAACGAAGAAAAATGCATTTTTTTACAGAATTTTTTGTCTTTTTCCTTTTATAGCGCAAAAAATAAAGAACCCAGCGGTGATTAAATACCACCAAAAGAATGCTCTATTTGTGTGAAAAAAAGAACAAAAATTTAATTTGGGTACAGTGTTGCATGACTGAGTAATTGTCATTAAAAGTGTGAGAGCACCGAAAGCTGAAAATTGGTCTGGTTATTAAGGGGGTTTAAGTGCCCAGTGGTCAAGTGGTTAAATAGTTGGTAAGGTTGAGTAAACAGTCCATCCAGATCAACCTGTTCGGGTGTGTGCATGTGTTTATGTAAATAATAATTCCCATATCTCTGTATTTTGTGTCTCAAGCCCCGTTCACATGATCAGAATTTAGGCCAGCAAAAGACAGATGAGAGCTTTTGGTCGGAAAATGCGACTGTGTGTATGCTCCATCAGACTTTTGCTGGCCGAATTTCTGCCAGCAAAAGTTTGAGAGAATGTTTTCAATTTTTCCGACGGAAAAAGTTTTGGAAATTCCGTTCGTGTGTATGCAATTCCGACACGCAAAAAAACATGCATGCTCAGAATCAAGTACGAAACGGAGCCACTTGGTCTGGTAAAACGACCGTGTGTAATGGAGATGGCACATTCATCACACAGATAATTTTTTAATCTTTCAATGCAGCGCATTCTCTTCTTTATAATGCTAGAAGAATGAAGTTGTTTTGCTGCTCATATTCACGCAGAGTTCTCACAAACTTATTTCTTTATTATTTCTCGTGATCTCATGAATAATATTTTTGGTTTTTAAAGCCAGATCTCCAGAATAATGTTTATATATTTTTTTTATAGTCCTTTTTTTTTTAAATCAAAATCTCCTGTTGTTTTTTTTGTTAATTATTATTATATGGAGTGATCTCCATATTTTTGTTTTTGTATGTCACATTTCCACAACACCATTATTTTCTTGTATTTGTAAACCTTAAGGAGGTTGCTTGTTGTCCCTTGTTAATTAGACATTGTATTTTTGAAATATACCTGCCTACTCACAAACAAACTGTCCTATTTGAAGAAAAACACACCGGCAAGTATTTTCATATAAAAAAATCTCCATTTATTCTGGCTCATAATAACAAAATAAAGAGGGAAGGCAATGCTGGAGAAAAAGCTGGAATTTGCGAAGCCTTTGGCCCCCAGGGCAGACATCAACTCTGTGGATAAAAAAATTGGTAGCTTGAGAAGTCCGTATAGAAGGGAGCACAATCTGGTCCAGGACTCTCTGAGATCACGAACAGCAGCAGATGACATGTATGTCCCCAGGCTGTGGTACTACAACAGGCTGCGTCTTCTGTCAGACCAGACTGAACCCAGGCCATCACTTCCTTCTCTTCTCTGCAGCCTTTCCTCCACGCTGTCCTGCAGCCTTCCCTGCAGCCTTCCCTGCACCCTTTCCTGCAGGCTGTGGCTCTGGAGGTGGACTTGTGGCAGGAGGAGGAGAAGGAGGATGGGCAAGCATACATAAGTGGACGTCATCTGTCATTTGGCCACTCAACCCCTTGTGGATGGTCTCAAAAATTTATTTTTCACATTTGCAGCATGGGTCCTCCTCCATTTGCTGCAAATTTGAGGTTATATACATACCATAGGCCTCTAGAGCATCGAGGGGGGCTTTCAGGGTGTCATTAGCCTCCTTAATGAGGCCCAGCGCTGTCTACTCCACGTTCCTCCCCTTCCTGGGCCTTTTGTATGGAAGGCAGAGGGGAGGGACCTGGGATTGGGTGAGGCTACTGGGCCCCGCCACCTCCTGGCTGACACTAACCCCCACCTCCTGGCTGACGCTTCCCCCCGCCTCCTCCTCTGTGCCACATTTCAGAGCCTCGTCCTGGCTGAGGTCTTCCTGTGTATGAAAAAGGGATATAGTTTTAGTTTTTGGTTCATCAATCACACACAATTTTCAGCTCATGACTGTTGCAAATTGAATGTTAATAAATAGAAAAGACTATCATTCTGAGCCCAGCTTTTTTTTTTATTCTTGTCCCAATCATTTTTGGCCCCTACTGTATATTGATATGTAAAACACTTTTTGTTAAATCATTAATTTGTTAGCAATAATAACATCTAGAGAACAACAATCATTTTCCCACAAAAAATATTTTTAATAGAACTATACTTGACTCCATCTGGGCTCCTCAATTTCTTCCAGGATGGAAGGCCCAGGTTGGTCTCAGCTGGGGATGAGGGAAGACTGGATGGAAGGGGGGCCGGAAGAGTGGAAAGTGATTCCCTGGCTTCTATGTGGTCATCCAGAAAACCCATCCTGCTGTAGTACCACAGACTGGATACATACACGTCATCTGCTGCTGCTCCTGACCTCAGGGACTTCTGGACCTTCTGAAGCTCCTTCCTATATGTGCTTTTCAAGCTACCAATTTTATTTTCAACAAACGTGATGTCTGCATCGGGGACCTGCGTTTTCACGAATTCCAGCAGTTTCTCCAGCTATGCCTTCCTTGCTGGTTTATTTCTATATAAGAGGTTTTTCACCTCCCATAAATTCCTCATATCTCTGTATTGATCTATGAATTGTTCCATAAAATCAGGATCTTTAAATTGTTTCCTTTTTTCTGAAAGACCAAACACAAGACAAAAACACTAAATATCAGGCTAAACTCTCCTAATCTTATCCCAATATAGGCCCTAAATCTAAAATCAGTATAGGCCACTCATGTCCCAAGTTAAAATGTTTTACCTTCGTTATTACGTTCGTCGCTTCCATTCGTCCTTCCTCCGCACACAGAACGTATTTACAACACACACATGTTAGCTTTATAGACACTGCACATGCATGAAACTCTGCCCTCGTCGCCCGCCCCTGACGTTCTTTCTAGAATATTCCCCGCCCTGTCTCTTTCGGCGCAGTGGGGGACAACATGGCGGAGATGCAGCAGGTGCTTAATAGCAGTAACGAGGAGGAAAGCCCGGAGCCAGGAACGTCCCGATCCAGGAGGAGATTTAAGGCCTCAAATATGTCCTTTGTAGAGATGGTGGAGATGGTGGACATATTGAAGAGGGCCGACTATGATGGTGATTTTGGACCTTACCCAAACCCAAATGCGAGAAAGGCCAAGATCATGACTAAAGTTGTGAAGAGTCTGGGCCGGAATTTTGGGGTATGACGATCCAAGGAGCAATTGAGGAAACGCGGGTCGGACCTGAAATTAAAGGAGCAGGATCAGTACAGAAGGATTAAGAAAGTTCTTCAAAAAAGTAAGTAGTTGTCGTGTATTCCTATTCTTATTATTACTTGCATGCTGCTCCATGTGCTTTTCTTTACTGTTGGACATTTTAAAATGGTTACTTTCATGTTCGTGGGCACAGTAATCGTTCGTAGTAAACATTGTTCGTTTGCCAACTATATACAATGTTTTTGCCAAATACAGGGTTAAACTACATTTGTTCTTGATAATGTGTATTAAAAGAAGTTTAGGACATTGTTGTCTAGATGTGTTTGAAACTAGAAGGAATTGCAAACTTCATTCAGTGTAATGTAAGGAGAGGACACTCAGCAGCTGTTTACACATCTGGACTCAGGAGCACTAGTGTGGGATACAAGAACAAACTTTTTAGGGTGTCCCACACAGGTGCTCCAGTGGATACTTGGGGTGTCTACATGTGTGAAACTTGTCCAAAAAAGGTAAGTATTGCAGCTTTGTTAAGGGAATAAATCATGTCTTCAGCTTGGAACTCTGCCCAAACAGACAATTGTACCCTACTTCCAAGCAATGTTTCATAATCCTATTTCTGGCCTCAAATATCTGTGTGCGAAGTATACCTTTTGTTTCATTCTCATAGGGGAGCAAAGACTCTGGAAATATGAGGACACCAGGGACCTCCCCACCTCCTGAAGAAGGGGAACAAAGGTCACAACCTGAGGATGTGGAGGAAGGAGAGGTGGTTGAAATTGTCACCACACCAGGTCAGTGTCTGACACCACAGATTCAGGTAATAGATGTATGCCTGCATATTTATAATACATGGTGTGTATTTTTATTTTTTAGGTGATGTTCAAGTTGTGGAAGAAGAATCACATCATTTCACCAGTGACAGTGCCCAAAGGCTAATCCTGGATATCATGCATTGTAGTCGTGATTTAGACTGTATAAAGCAAAAAACAATTGGCATTGAACAAAAACTGAAGAACATGATTGATGTGCTAGGAAGAATCTAAATACCCCAAAAATTCCACCTTTTTTTTTAGCACAATTTTTTGTCAAATTTTAAAAGCCAAATTTTGAAGATGCACACAGTGTGTCAACATGTGCTATCTGCCATCAGGGGATTTCAATGTACACGTTTTGTGGCTGCAACCCCTTCCTTGAAACTCAAGTGTGTGAGAGGAAGGGGTTGCACCCCCAAAACACGTCCATTTATCCCCCATGATGGGAGATAGCACATGATGACATTAGGTATGGGATCAGGAGGGAAATCCCCAGTCTGACTCCCAATTTGTGTGCATCTTCCAAATTTGGCTTTTACAGGGGTGACATCACCCCATCTGATGAAGGCAATATCAACACATTTTGGACACTATAATGTCTAATATTGCCTTCAGTGTTTCAATGTTGAACTTTGTAAGTTCCAGAGTTGTGTATGTTATGTTTTGAAACATGCCTGTTTATGTACCCTCAAAAATATAAAAAAATAAAAAAAATAAAACAAGAATTGGTGTTTTACCAAAAATAAGTTTTACAACGCACATGTACATGTGCACAGAATAAAAGATTTTATACTCAACAATGTGTGGCTTCTTCTTTGAATGATCGATACCAGTTTTTGTATTAAGTTGGTGTTAACAGTGACAATGGGTGTTATTTAACCGGTTCAATACAGGGCATTTTCACCCCCTTCCTTCCCAGACCAATTTTTAGTTTTCAGCGCTGTCGCACTTTAAATGACAGTTGCGCGGTAGTGCGAAACTGTACCTAAACAAAATTGACGTCCTTTTTTCCCCACAAATAGAGCTTTCTTTTGGTGGTATTTGATCACCTCTGCGGTTTTTATTTTTTGCGCTATAAACAAAAGAAGAGCGACAATTTTGAAAAAAACACAATATTTTATACTTTTTGCTATAATAAATATCCCAATTTTTAAAAAAAAAAACAAACTTTTTCCTCAGTTTAGGCCGATACGTATTCTTCTAGATATGTTTGGTAAAAAAAATCACAATAAGCGTATATTGATTGGTCTGCACAAAAGTTATAGCATCTACAAAATACGGGATAGATTTATGGCATTTAAAAAAAAAATTATTTATTTATTTTTTTTACTAGTAATGGAGGCTATCTGCAATTTTTTTCATGACTGCGACATTATGGCGGACACATCGGACACTTTTGACACATTTTTGGGACCATTCACATTTATACAGCGATCAATGCTATAAAATTGCATTGATTACTGTATAAATGTGACAGGCAGGGAAGGGGTTAACCACTAGGGGGACACGAAGGGTTAAATATGTTTCCTAGTGGAGTGATTCTAACTGTAGGGGGAGGGGACTCACAAGGGGAGGAGACCGATCAGTGTTCCTCTGTACTGGGAACACAGATCGGTCTCCTCTCACCTGACAGGACGTGGATCTGTGTGTTTACACACACAGATCCACGGTCCTGCTCGGTTAATGGGCAATCGCGGGTGCCCAGCGGACATCGCGGCTGCCGGGCACATGCACCGGGTCCCGAGCAATGTGGCACGCACGCGCGCCCCCTAGACGGCCGGGAAGCCCAGGACGTCATATGACGGCCACCCAGGATGGGAGATCCCATCTGTGGCCATCATTTGACTATGGGCCGGTGTTGAAGTGGTTAATAATGCAAAAACCACTTGGCACTACAAGTGCACTAGGAGAACCTAGGAGACAGCAAAAATAAACCTAACCAGTAAATGAAAATCAAGATTTTATCTGATAAAAAAGAAAATTTATTCCAAATTTGGTGGCAAAGTAATGGCGCCCCTACCCATAAAGTATTGGACATAATTTTCTCTCACTTCACAGACACTTTGGGGGGGCAAGCAAGGATGGCCAGCTTCCAGGGCCATCATTGGAACTTCCGAAAGTCCTTCCTTAGGTCCTACAGAGGCAACATAACTAGCATTATGTTTTTTAAGAAAATGGTGCAGGATGCAGCAACTCAAAATAGTATGGTTCAGTTTGTATTCCGGCATATTTATGGCTGTTTGAAACAGGCGGAACCGACTGGCCAGGATCCTAAACGCATTTTCCACGACTCTTCTGGCTCTGGCCAGTCAGTAATTGAAAACCCTCTTCTCCGGGGTGAGGTTCCTCTGGGGGAATAGCCTCATCACGTGGTCACCCAGACCGAATGCCTAATCTGCGAAATGGCAGTCCTTCCACGTTCTCCTTCGGAGGTGGCAATCCCAAGACACCACTCGGTCCGGGCAAATACTCCACCATCAGACATCCGGCCATTCCTCCCCACGTCCACATATAAAAACTCATATGTTGTCGACACCACCGCCATCAACACAATACTATTAAACCCCTTGTAATTATAATAGTATCACCCCGAATGGGGCGGTGGGACGATGTGGACGTGCTTCCCATCAATTGCCCCTCCGCAGTTTGGAAAGTCCCAACTGGTGGCAAAGTGGGAGGCCACAGTCTGCCAGTTCTGTGGTGTTGAAGGAAACTGTGGAGTCAAACAAGAAAAAAAAATAGTAATTTTGCACATAACATTGCAAGCAGATTAGACACAAACATTCTTGGCCAACATCAGTATAACATTTATTTGAAGGAGTATTTAAAGGCAAAAGTATAAGGTCCACTTATTAGATTCCTCACCCCCTCTGATGGCCCATTGTAAAAATTTTAGGGAGGGGGTATCTTTTGGACAGGTAACTCTCTCCACTTCATTGAGAGCTGAATGCATAAATAATGTGTGTTACTTTGACCAGGTCCTCCTTACTTACACTGCTGGCAGCCCACTGGACACGTAAGAAGTATCATAATCCAAAAATAAAAATACACACTGTATAAATTGAAGCACATTTTTACATTCTGCAATTATCTATCAAGATAATATTATGAGAAAAAAACTTTAAACAGTACCATTTGAAAGTATTCAGGCAGGCCCTTGCACTTAATGTTTTGCTGAATGAATCCATAAATATGAACAAAAAAGAGGTAGGTGTGTAAGGGTTTGGCAAAGTCAGCAGCAGAGGATTGGTATGGGTTAACTTAGCAGTTGGGGGGAGGGAGAGTTACAAATGATTTTGGGCCCCCCAAAAAAGCACTCTGCATGAATTTAAGGACACAAATAACATTTGTACACATTTTAGGGGGTGTTTAGGGTAAAGCAGTACTATGGAGCTGACAAAATACATTGTTAAGTAACTAGGCTAGGTGTGTATGGGCCCAGGATAGCCTGCTGGGGAGGTTAGTGAAGGCAAATATGCATGAAGGACAAAAAGGAACATTAAAAGCTTCCAGCATGCATGAGAACAAAGGGGACATTCACAGCATATTACAATCATGGTAATTATGGAATGATGAAAGAAATACAACACATTATCAAACATTAAATACATATTATGTGATGTTAAATGAGAAACTTACCTTAATATAGTCCTTCTGCAGGACCTGGATGATGGCAGAACAGGTCTCTGGGATAATGATCCCCAGAGCCTGGGGGGAGATGCCTGTCGAGAACTTGAGGTTCTACAGACTTCTCCACGTCGCCAAGTACCGCAACGTAGCAATGAGCCTCTGTTCAGGAGTGATGGCTTGCCTCATGCAGGTATCCTGCCTGCTGATATAACGGGTCAGCAAAGCCAACAGAGGGTGAAAAATGGGGTTCGTCATCCTGAGAAAGTTTCTGAAATCATCAGGGTTATTCTCACGGATCTCCCGCAGCAAA
>NC_133325.1:443820024-443830024 GCF_042186555.1 Aquarana catesbeiana | reverse complement strand
TCAACACGTGCCAAACTCTGCAGACAGGGTCATTTTTCCTTCACAGCAATGCCAACGCTGCAGTGTGAACACCTCCATCTGCTCCATATTGTAACAATTTTTGCCATTGCTAGTCATTGGGGAAGCGTTAAAAACACGACCCAACCACCTATTTTAAATGCCTGTGTGAAAGAGCCCTAATTCGCGCAAGGTGTATGCAACTGCAATGGCTAAACCTTTAGTCCTAGTTCACAATGGCATTGAAAGCAGGCGTTTGACAGGAATTAACGCTCCTCAAGCGCCTATGCAGTTGATAATACGGACAGTGCATAGTGCTGTTCACAGTATCAAAAACACAATTAACGCTTATGATAATCAAAGTTGATGCTTCATGTCGAGTTTGAAAGGAGTTGAAGCATTTCAACTGCTTCCATTCAAATGTATGGCAACGAGCTGCAAAAGCGCCGGCATGCGTTTGCGACGCGTGGGACATTACAGTTAATAAGCGCTTGTGGTGCGGTTAAAACACATGTCGACCCACATCATAAATGCGCATAGGGCGTTTGGGAAAGCGTTTTAATGCTCATTAAACGCTTATCAAACGCACCTATTGACGTGCATTAATGTAACAGGCACGTTTAATAAGCGTCAGTATTTTGAGCAAGTGTGAACAAGCTTACACGGATTTTCACATTTCTATTAAATTGCAAAGTTACATGTCAACATTTACAAGACCTTCATACGCCAAAGATAAAGCTTTATTTAATTGTGCTAAAACTAGACTTGATTTTCCAAAGTAATATTTATTGGGAAAGGAAATAAACAAACCCCTTGTGCTGCATAAGATACAGTATGACTATACATTACTGGGTTGATTTATTATAAGGAAAAATAGGCTGTTAAACTTGCAAGGGAATTTTTTCTTAGCTTTGTGAATGAGATGAAGTCATGCTGACAGCCATTAGCCAATCATGGGCAAGCAAAAAAAAATGTGATTTTTCTTTATCCTTACCTGTAAAATCATTTCTTTGAGTACATCACGGGACACAGAGCAATATACATTACTACCTGGGTTATGCACCACCTATAGGTGAATGGACACTAGCAGAACAAAAAAGACAGGAAGTCCCCCTCTATATAACCCCTCACATACAGGAAGTACTTCTGTTTTGTAGCAAGCAATGAACTCCCAAAAAGAAAGGGAGGGACCTTTGTGTCCCGTGATGTACTCAAAGAAATGAATTTTACAGGTAAGTATGAAGAAAAAATCCAAATTTTCTTTTTCATACATCACAGGACACAGAGCAGCCATATACATTACTACCTGGGACATCCCAGAGCAATCCCTTGGAGAGGAGGAAGACACAATGTATGAATACCACCATCAGATTTATACAGCAGCCTGTAAAGACACTACAGCCAAAAGCCGAGTCCCCCGCTGCCCTAACATCCACCTGATAAAACCTTGTGAACGTATGAATTGAGGACAAAGTAGCGACCTTGCAAATGTACCCCACCGACGCCTGATGACGAAAAGCCCGGGAGGTACCAAGACCCCTGGTAGAATGACCTCTTAACCCGAAGGAAGGAGCTTTACCTTTCAGGCCATAGGCCTAAGTGATTAACTGGCGAATCCAAAGTGAAATGGACACCTTGGAAGCCGCTTGCCCCTTCTTGGGGCCTTCAGGCAAAACAAAAAACGCATCAGAACTTCTGATGCTTGCAGACCTTTCCAGACAAACTGACTGCCCGCACCACATCCAAAAGCTGCAACTGCGTCTCCTCTGTCGAACAAGGCTGAGAGGGAAAAAAAAAAAAAAAAAAAAAAAAGAAGAGGGTAGAACAATATCTGCATTTAAAAAGAAAACCAGAAACCATCTTGGGCAGAAAAGACGGAAGAGGGTGTAGCACCACCTCATCATGGTGCAAAATCAAATAGAGCTCTCTACAGGAAAGAGCCGCCGTCTAGCCAAAGTAATTGCAAAAAGAAAAATGAACTTCCGCGTCAAAAGAACGGAATTTCGCTAATCAGTTCAAAGGGTTGCTTCTGTGGCACCGACAGAACCAAATTCAAATCCCAAGCACAAAGAGGCATCTTAACGGGAGGCAACCGAGTCATTCCCTTAAGAAAAGTTCAGACCAGGGAATGCGAAGCAAAGGGCTTCTGGAAGTACACAGACAAGGCCAAGACTTGCTGCTTAATTGTTGCCAAGGCTAACTTCTTGTTCTGAATCCCAAAATTATACCTTTCACATGTGTACAGATAGAGATAGTGGCACTAATCTATATTTGTAAAGATACAAGTCAAAACAGCAGGATAACGGTGACACTCTGATTCTATACAAAAAACAGTAATAAAGATAGAAATATAACACCCCGTGAAAAGTGTCAGTATAAAAATAAAAACATTACAAAAATCATAAACTGTGAAAAGTCCATGGAAAAAGTTCACATGAAAAAAATCCAGCACAACAGTAGTTTTTCAATCTATCTATGTGATAGATCTTCTACTCTTCCACCACACCACTGTGATAGTGACACCACTCCCTCTGAAGAGCGCACTCACCAGAATGTATAGCCTCCCACTCTCATGTTTGGCAAAACAGCAATTGAACCACACCTGGGTTGCATGTGATAAACCGTGACTGCAATCAAGCCAGCTCCATATGTGAAAGACAAATGAATAAAGTGCTCCACATAGCGTGATACCGTTTTAACAAATTTATTAAAATCACTTCAAGCACACTTCAATGGTTGCACTCACTTTTAAACTGAAACAAAAAAGCCTTTGAACAAATCCACAGCAAACAACAGGATCAATGATCCAGCGGTGCACCACGGTCACAGCGGACCTGAAGTGTGAACTGGTGTGTCTCTCACCCAACCTTCTAAGGCCCAGCAGTCCGATCGGCGTAGTCCTCTCCAGACAGCAGTGTCTAATGTCAGTGCGATGGAATGCTGTGTAACCACGCCCAGACATGTTTCGTCGAAAAGACTTATTCAAATGGGAGAGGTATAGTTTTGGGATTCAGAACAATTTACACATTTATTTAAGTGGCAGCTTTTCACTGTACACTGTGTATGCACACATCTTGTATTCATTTACACAACAATTATTTAGTTTTGTCACTGGTCTTTGGTGCAGTGGAGTGAGAGAGAACCAAGGGCGGCTTATTGTTACCTCTCTTGCTACAAACCAAAGGCTAACTTCTTGTCTAAGCCTGACTGAGGGGAAAAAAAAAAAAAAAAAAAAAAAGAGAACTCTCGCTACCAAATATTTGTAAGGATGCCAACCTCTGGCCTCACACCAAGCAATGTAGGCCTTCCAGACCCTGTGATAGATCTTCCTGGTGACCGCCTTTCTGGCATTCAAAATAGATATCACTGGTCCTGAGATACCATGATCTCTAAACACCCTGGCCTTGATAGCCACGCCATCAAATTCAGCGAGCGTAAATTCGTGTGGAAGATAGGATCTTACAATAGCTGATCGAGCCGGAGCGGAAGCGCCCAAGACTTGTCAACTGCTAACCTCATCTCAGGTACCAGGTCCTCCTAGTCCAGGCCAGAGCTACCAGAATAACAGACGTCCTTTACTCTCAGACTCTGCACAAGAGATGTGTCAGGAGGAGAAGAATCGGGGGGGGGTTGTGCATAGATTAGGGAGAGCCGGGCCCAGGGAACTACCAGTGCATTCACTCCGATCGCAAGGGGATTCCTTGCTCTGGACACAAACTGCTGAATCTTGCAGTTGAACCTGGATGCCCAACAGATCTCCGGTGTGCCCCACCGCTGGCAAATCTGCAAAAATACCTGTGGGTGCAGAGACCATTCTCCTGGATGTATCTGTTGGTGGCTGGAATAGTCCGCCTTCCAGTTCTCCAACTCCCGGAATGTGGACTGCAGACCGCACTGGCACATGCTGTTCAGCCCAAGACAGCACATGACTGACCTCCATGTCTTTTCCGGAAGAAAAGACCTTCTTTGTACCAGATTCTGGTCTATTAACCACCAAGTGAGACTTCCACGAGCCTTGGGGGTTATACTCATGCAGGAATCTAGAGCCTGCATCTTCTTGTTCCATGCAGACAGAATGTTATGCTGCAATGCCCTGGAATGGAACTGGGCATAAGGAATTGCCTCGAATGAGGACACCATTCTTCACAGAACACTCATACAGAGTCGGACAGAAGGGTGTCTTTTTCCCTTTATTTGTTGAACGTGCTCCTTTAGGGCACTGACCCTTTTTGGGGGCAAGAACACCTTTGTCTGGACTGTGTCCATAACCAGACCCAAGTACTCCAGACTCTGAACGGTCTTCAAAACCGACTTCGACATTTATGATCCAGCCGAGGTGCTCCAGGAATTATACCGTAAAGGCCACATTTTATATCGAAATCTGCAACAACTGATCCCTGAGTAGGAGATCGTCTGGGTATCCTGCAAATCAGGATCCCCCGAGACCTTAGCAGACCCAGCACTGGCCCTAGGACCTTTGTGAAGACTCGGGGGGGTTCGGTGGTTGCGAGACCAAAGGGCAGAGCCACAAACTGAAAGTGCCGCTCCTCTATTACAAAGCGCATAAGCTTTTGGTGAGGCTGAACAAGTGGCACGTGCAGGTATGCATCCCTGATATCTATGGATGTCTGAAAATCTCCTACTTGGAGAGAGGTCACCACAGAGCGGACCGATTCCATCCGAAAGGGCCGCACTGAAAAATAACGGTTCTGCACTTTTAGATCCAGAATCGGTCTTACGTCTCCGCTTGGTTTTGGAACCGTGAACAGGTTCGAATAAAACCCTGTACCTCCATAATCACACTTTGCCATTTTAGTTTATCTAGTGCCCGAAATAAGCCCTTTTTGAAACGTTAATGGGAACGCTGGACCTTAAAAATCTTTGAGGAGGATAGGACTGCAACTCCAGCCTGTACCCCTGAGATACTGTGGAGATGACCCACTTGTCCTGAACCAACCTTTCCAAGTCCTGGAAACTGCCGCAACCTTCCCACACGAGTGGGACGTCCCTTCACAAGAAAGGCTTGGCAGGATTGGAGGATTTTTGGACCCAAGGCCTCTTTTGGCCCTGGCCTTGCTGTTTACCTTTAGCCCCAGATCCCTAGTGCAGTCAAAACTGTCTAGGGCTCGAATACCCTGAAAAAGCAGCACGCGGACCCTTAAAAGAGGGCCGTTTAGCTACCTTCTTAACAGGAAGAAGGGAGCTCTTTCCTCCAGATATCTTCTGGATGTATGTATCAAGATCCTCCCCAAACAACCATTCCCCCTGAAATGGAAAACCAGCTAGCAACCTTTTACAAGTTCTGCTGACCAGCTTTTTAGCCACAAAATTCTGCGCACGTGCACAGATAAAAGAGCCATACGGGAAATTTGCTGAATGGAATCTTTTAAGGGCATCTATAGCAAAGCATAAAGCCTGGGTGCTCCCAGTCAGAATATACCATCTGCTTCAAAAGTGAGTGAAAGGGAAATACCTGCATACCCAGGGAGGAACAAGGTGTTCCAGGGGCCTATACTGGAGGCAACTTAAAAGCTGTACAAACCATCTGTGTAAGAGTATGGATGAAAAGCTTTTGTGATTGAGAGGCTGATATAATCTAAGCTTCTTCAAGCTCTGATTCCCCTGAGGCAGATTCCTCTGATTGGATACTCTATGCATCCTCAGCCACCACCTCTTCTACCTCATCTACCCAGTCTTGCTCCAATATAGGAGGAATAGGGGAAGGGGATCTGTCACACTTTCTGCCACTGTGTGTGGCAGAGTCGATCATTTCAGCAATTTTGCTTTCCAAAACAGCCAAAGCTGATGATAGATCCTCCTTAGTAACATACGCTGAGGTAGAAGCACTGGTAGTAGGCACAATGGCGTATGGACGCAGCAGCTCAAATTGTCCGGTCCCCTCCGGTCTTTCAGGGAAGGGCTATTACAGCAGAGTTACGATTAACTTCTACAGGAGCTATTGGTGGAACACTTGTGCCCTTTGCTGCAGTGTCGTCCCCCCCCCCCCCAGTGCGCTTTCTGGAAGACATAGCTTGCTGAAGCAAATGGTAACTGGCTTTGTGAACAGTAAAACACAAGTCCACCAGTACCACAATTTCACCATGGAAGACTCCTATATAAAAGACATGATCTTCTTCTCAGTGCAACATAACTAAGCTGCCATTTGTCATCACCCAAAGGACTCACGTGACCCTTGAATAGGCTGCTCTGCGTCCCTCCAGTCTGTCAGCCAAGCCCTCTGACTGTAGGTCTTTTTTCTTTAAAGCTTTCCCGCAGCTTGTGCCGCGCTACTTGCACGTGCATGCTCCCACGCGCGCCTGGGAAAAAAGAAACAGAGCAGCAACCCCATGCCCTCTAGAGGGCAAAACAAGCATAGCAAGGACATTTTTTCTCTTCAAAATATGTCAGCCTAGACTTTAAACAGTGTTGCAAGGGAATACATAATAATCAACCCCTGCTTGCACAGGGGCTACTCACCACTCCCGCAGCAGGACTATGGCTTAAGCCAGAGGTCCAGCCTTCACCCATCACGGTGGGTATTGTCAGTCAAAGACCTTTAAGGACTGGATGCCCTTTCATGTTTTAGGGTCCACTCCCTTGGACCTGTATAGCACCTTGCAGGAATGCCTTAGCTCTGTGGTGTCCAGGATTCCACTACACAGGGTCCAGCGCCCTGAGGTCACATTACAGGAAAAACCTTGTAATTGCTTTTGATCTTCTTTACAAGGCTCGAGTACCATTTAGCTTAGCATACTAGTGCTTTTGAAATGGATCCAATTTGGAAAAGCCGTCCCTTGATTCTCAAGAACCTGTTCAGGATTACAGCATGGAAGCTCACAGAGAGCTTTAAGAGTGACCATCCATCTTCAAGACACTGGTGAAAAAAAAATGAAGTACTTCCTGTATGTGAGGGGTATATAGAGGGGGACTTTGTCTTTTTTGTTCTGCCAGTGTCCATTCCCCTATAGTTGGCGCATAACCCAGATAGTCATGTATATTGCTGCTCTTTGTCACATGATATACAAAAAAGAAAAAAATACTATTTTATGTTATTTTCCTTGCGCATGACTGGATGTTCCTTGCAAAATGAATTTTCACCAGATTCATTAAGGGAAGAGAAAATTCACTTGCTATTTGACTTTAGTAAAGCGACCCCTATATGTCAATGTTTTATTTCACATTGCCATCATTAGCATATCTTCTCAATGCTCCTTTTGACTCCTGCTTTCTACACTAAAAGCACTACCCCACTTATGTGGATTCCAACACATCAGACATTCAGACAGTGGCCCATACAAGCCCCTGGTCTACCATGGTAAGTTTATAAATGTTCTGGTATTCAAGGGGTTAAAACAAGCTCTCTGCAAATCTGGCAAGCAGATGCTTGATGCTGAAAAGCCCAAGAGACACCAACAGCCCTGGTGAAATGGGCTCCACTAGGGAAAGGAGGAACTCCCTTAAAACATATGCCCTGGAAAAGAATTGTCTGATCCGCCTAGCAATGGGGGAATGGGAAGCAAGGCTCTTGAGAATAGGGGCTGTGGCTTTCTGGTATACCCCAGAAGCCCAGTTCTGATCACATCCAGGCAATGTAGGACGATTTCCTTAACAAAGGGAGAGAATTACAATGTTCTTGTTGATGTGGAAAGAAAGAGACCACCTTAGGTAGGAAGGAAAGACTCTTTGACCTTGTGCAAAACAAAAAAGGTCTCTCTACAGGAAAGAGCGGTCAATTCAGAAACACACCTAAAAGATGTGATGGCTACCAGGAAGGGAACCCTACAAGTAAAATCTTCCAACAGAATATTTTTATTAGTTTTAAAGGGAGATCGCTGAACTACAGAGAGCACAAGGTTGAAATCCCGAAAAAAGACAAAGGAGGTCGAATTGAGGGATTTATGTGTGAGCAACTCCCTGAAGAAAAATCTTGATGAGGGATTGCAAGGCAAGAGGTTTCTGGAAGAAACCAGGAAAAAAAAAAAAGTAGTAAACTGTTCCATAAGGGTAATCAGGGCCAAAATACTAAAGCAAGACCAGACTGAAGAAAGGCCAAAACATTAGGGATACATACACTCACGAGCCACTTTATTAGGTACATCTTGCTAGTACCGGACTGGACCCCTTTTTGCCCTCAGACCTGCCTTAATTCTTCGTGGCACAGATTCAACAAGGTGTTGGAAACATTCCTCAGAGATTTTGGTCCATATTGACACAATAGCATCACGCAGTTGCTGCAGATTTGTCCGCTGCATATCCATGATCCAAAACATCCCAAAGTTGCTCTATTGGATTGAGATCTGGGAGACCTGAACCTTTTCCTACTCCATCTCAGCACTCAGTCCCAGGATGTTGATGGGACATTTCAATGCCTGTGGGGGACCAGATTCTCTGGACAGTCAGCCTATAAAGCTGGCATCCTTGCAGGGCATGTGAAGGAAAGACATTCCCAAGTCAAGTTCCTGGATTGGAGATCCGCCAAGTAAGAGAAAGCATTGTCTGGCTGGACAGAAGCATTGTGTGATCCAAGGATTGGATTTGCTTGGTCCACATTGTAAACATGTTGAATTGAAGGGGTCTGGCATGAGACTAGGCTACCATCAAGCCCAGTACCCTTGTGCAGAAGCGAACTGATGGGTGCAGTTTTGAGCAGAGGATCCTCATGTGTTGATGTAAGGGGAATGCATGTCTGATGCTAGAAGTTCTCATTGCTTTAAAAAAGTAATGGCAAATCTTGTAGATTCCATCTGGAATTTTGGTACACAAAGCAATCTGTTTAGAGATGTTAAAGTGATTGTAAAGTCTCATTTTTTTTCTATAAAAATAACAAACATGTTATACTTACTTGCTCTGTTGCAGTGCAGTTGCACAGAGCAGCCTGGATCCTCCTGTTCTTGGGTGCCTCTTCTGTGCTCCTGGCCAGTGTCCCCACAGCAAGCACCTTGCTATTGGGACCCCTAAGCCGAGCTGCAGCTCTGTGTGTCCATTCAGACCCTCCCCCACAGATGGAGTTGTGTCAATACAGGAGACGTGTTACTGGCCAGATCACCAGGTAAAAACAGAGGGAAAAAGCCAATGAAACTAAGACTGATGCAGTCACCATATCTAATGATTGGTAAGCTGCAATATATCTTTAAAAAAAAAATTAAAAAATAAGCGATAACTAGAACTGGACATAAAAGTATAGAGATGGAAATGAGCATATGCTTATTTAAAATTTCTTTGTGTTATTAATATTGGAAAGCGATTGTGAAAGGACATTTTATTTTTTTAAATAACATGTTATATATACCTGTTCTGTGTAAAGGTTTTGCACAGAGCAGCTCCGATCCTCCTCTTCTCGGGTTCCCCGCCGAGGCTATGGGGGCACTCAAACGTGCTTGCTCCAGAGTCGGCTCTGTGTCCATAAGACACACAGAGCATGGCTCGGCCCAGCCCCCTGTTCACTGGCTGTGATCGACAGTAGCAGGATCCAATGGCTGATCCAATGTGCTGTGTCTGGGCCAATGAGGAGAGAAAAAGCCTTTGCTCTTGTGCAAGTCACTGATCAAGATTGGGCTCAGGCAAGACTTAGGGAGGGGCAGGGGGGAGCTGCTTGCAAAAGGTTTTTTACCTTATGCACAGAATGCATCAAGGTCAAAATACCTTCAGCCTTTTGAAACCACTTTAAATGATAAAATAATTCTCATTCCTATTAAAGCGGTAGTAAACTCCACCTTTTATCTTGAACCTATTGTACAGGTAAGTCTATACTAAGGCTTACCTGTAGGTACAGTAAATATCTCCTAAACGTGCATCGTTCAGGAGACATTTACATGTGCAGCAGCTGGTGTTGTTGCCAGCGCATGCACACAGCGCTGAAAGAGCTGTGCCGCAACTCCTGCGCATTGGAGTAAAGTCATCGTGGCTCAGCCATTCAAAGGACTGGAGCTCACAAACCCAGAAAGGAAGACCGGGTGAAGATGGAATCTCGGTCAGTGGAGACAGCATGCCGCTGGAAGAATCT